>NC_040038.1:26510362-26611631 GCF_003713205.1 Coffea eugenioides
AACTATCCCACGAAAGAACAAATCAGCAATGTAAGAAGCATCCGTTTTGTGACAAGCAATGAAATGAGCCATTTTAGGAAATCTGTCAACTACCACAAATATGCTATAATGTCCTTTCCTAGACCTAGGCAACTCAAGTACAAAATTCATAGAAATATCGATCCAAGGTGTAGTAGGCACAGGTAAAGGGGTATACAAACCGAATGGTTGAGTCTTAGACTTAGCTTTGTGGCACACAATGCACCGACCAACCACACACGTTCCACATCTCTTCTCATCTTTGGCCAATAGAAGTGTTCCTGCAAAACAACCAAAGTCTTTGCAGCACCAAAGTGTCCCATTAGACTACCTGAATGTGCTTCATGGACTAACAATAGACTGAGGGATGCACAGTTTTTCAACTCGAAACAAATAACCTTCATGCATAAAAAAGTGATCCAACCTAGATTGTAAGCATTGTGCATAGCATTCACTAAAATCTGGATCTTTTGCATATAACTCCTTGATGGTTTCAAAACCAAGTAGCTTAGTGTTGAGTAAGGTAAGTAAAGAGTACCTGCGTGACAAGGCATCAGCTACTACATTGATTTTACCTGTCTTATACTTGATCATGTATGGGAAAGTCTCAACAAAAGCAATCCATCGGCATGCCTTTTGTTCAACTTTTGTTGTGACTTCAAGTGTTTGAGTGACTCGTGATCAGTATGAATGACGAACTCCCTTGCTCTCAAATAATGTTGCCATGTTTCGAGAGCCCTAATGAGGGAGTATAGCTCCTTATCGTAGGTGGAGTAGTTCAAGGCTGCCCCACTCAGCTTCTCGCTAAAGTAGGCCTACCCTCTTGCATTAACACAGCTCCAATGCCAACACCTGAAGTATCACATTCGATTTCAAACATCTTGTCAAAACTAGGCAAAGAAAGTACAGGTGTGTGCGTGAGTTTGTGTTTAAGTAATTGAAATGCCTTATCTTGGTCAGCTCCCCAATGAAAGGCGACATTCTTCTTGATTACGGCAGTCAACGGAGCGGCAATGGTGCTGAAATCTCGCACAAACCTGCGGTAAAAACTAGCTAATCCATGGAAGCTCTTTACTTCGCTCACAGTCTTTGGTGTCGGCCAATCTTGGATGGCTTTCACCTTCCTTTTATCTACCTGTATTCCCTATGCACTAATAACATATCCTTGAAAGACCAACTGATTTGTGCAAAAAGAACACTTTTTCAAGTTAGCATACAAACTTGCTTGGCATAAGGCATTTAAAATAACACGTAAATGCTCTATGTGTTCATCAAGATTTCGACTAGAGACTAAGATATCATCAAAATAGACTACCACAAATTTATCAAGAAAAGGGCGTAGAATATGATTCATTAACCTCATGAATGTATTAGGGGCGTTAGATAAACCAAAGGGCATGACTAGCCATTTATACAACCCATAAGTAGTCTTAAAAGCCGTTTTCCATTCGTCCCCGTCCTTCATTCGGATTTGGTGATACCCACTTTTAAAATCAATTTTCATGAAAATTACAGCCCCATTTAGTTCATCTAGCATGTCATCTAACCTAGGTATATGATGACGATACTTTACCGTTATCGAATTGATGGCTCTGCAATCCACACACATGCGTGAGCTTCCATCCTTCTTTGACGCCAAGATGATGGGGACGGCACAGGGACTTAGGCTTTCATGCACCCAACCTTTCTTAAGCAGTTCGTCCACTTGCCTTTGTAGTTCCTTGGTTTCCTCGGGACTCATGCGATAGGGGGCTTTATTGGGCAATGGTGAGCCCGGAATGAGGTTTATTTGGTGCTCAATGCCACGGATGGGAGGTAGTCCATCCGGGATCTCCTCAGGAAACATATCCTCAAATTCCTGCAACAATGAGATAACACGGGGTATCATGAAAATATACAGTGGTTAAATTTATATGGTAGTTATGATGGTAGTTATATGGTAGAAGCAAGCATAACTTCTTTACATACTATCATAAGCAAGTGTTGGTAAGAAAGTAAAGCTTTCTTTACATCCCTGGCTTTTGCGAGCATGCTTTGCTTCCTCTCAGTTCTCTTCTCAAGGGCCGAACCATTTAAGGCCAGTTTTCCCTCACTCTTCTCGGCTCCTTTCAATTTCCTTTGCTCCTCGTGTTCTTGTTGCAACCGGACTTGGTCCTCGTGCACTTGTTTAGGAGTGAGAGGCACAAGTGTGACTTTCCTGTTGTCGTGCATAAAGGTGTACTTATTGGTGAAACCATCGTGGCTAGTTCTTTCATCATATTGCCATGGTCTCCCCAATAGCACATGAGTAGCTTGCATTGGCACGACATCATAGAGGACTTTATCCTCGTATCGACCAATGCGGAATAGGATCTCGACTTGCTTTGTGACTCGCACATCTCCACTGTCGTTCAACTATTGGAGCCTATATGGATGTGGATGCTTGATTGTAGGAAGCGAGGCCTTCTCCACTAGTGTCATACTTGCCACGTTTGTACAACTCCTGGGATCAATTATAAGACTACACACCTTGCCTTTTATGTGACAACGTGTGTAGAAGATGTTTTCCCTTTGTTGGCCATTTTCTTCCTTTACTTGAGCAGTTAGCACCTTTTGAACCACTAAGTCGAGTTGTTCATTCGTTGGTATTTCCTCACTAGAATCGGCATCCTTCTCTCCCAACGATGGTACTCCTTTATAGCTGTCTTCTTCATCCGTCACGACTTCTCCATTTTCAAGTAAGAGCATGGTTCGTCGATTTGGACACTGAGATGCGATGTGACCAAACCCTTGGCATTTGAAGCACTTGATCTCATGGTTATGGGCTTTAGAGGCGTCAGTCACCGCCTTGGTATCCTTCCCGAAGCTCCCATAATCGGTTTCTTCTCCTTCGTAGGCGGATATGTTCTCCAATTCGAGCTAACCGGTGTACTAGTGAGTCGAGTGGCATCCCTCCTCTTGAGGCGACGCTCCGCTTTGGAAGCTTTGTCCACCATGTCCGTGATTTCCACGTAGTGATGCAACTCCACTACCTCTGCAATCTTGGGTCTCAACCCAGTTAAGAACCTAGCCATTGTCGCTTCCCGGTCCTCCACTACATCGGCACGTAGCATGGCTATTTCCATCTCCTTGAAACAGTCATCTACACTTCGAGACCCTTGACTCAAGTTTTGTAGTTTTTGATAAAGGTCTCGGTGGTAGTGACTTGGAATGAACCGTTTCCTCATCAACCTGCGAAGTTCATGCCATGTGGTCACAGGTAGTTCTCCACATCTCCTTCGGCTAAGTCGCACTTGATCCGACCAGATAATGGCGTAATCCGTGAACTCGAGAGTGGCAAGCTTTACCTTTTGGTCCTCCCTATAGTCTTGACATTCGAAGATCATCTCGATGCGTTTCTCCCACTCCAAGTAGGCATCCGGATCGGATTTCCCTTGGAATGAGGGGATTTTGATTTTGATCTCTTTGAGTGCATCATCGTTCCTTCTTTGGTCTTGGTGAGCATATCTAGGCCGTCGGTCTTCCTCATCTCCGCCATGCATAGGACCGGATTCATCCCTATTGCTTCCTCCATGAACCGAGTTACTTCGTTGTTGATGGTTCTCAAGTTGGTCTATTCACTCATGTAGGGATTCAAGGGACATGTCCATCCTCCATTGGAACTCACTCGTCAAGGCCTCCATGTTAAGTTTATTGTCAAAAGGGTGAGAATCCATGCTAAGGTAAACCTGTAAAAAGAGTTAGCAAAGACACAAGGGTATATTGCCTTTGACGCTCCCTTACGTGTTTACACTCAACTCTCTTGTGTCACTCAAAATTACCCACTCTAATGATCTCACAAATAACCCTTATTGGCCTTTGTTTGCCTCTCTTGAAAAAATCAGAAAATTTCCTCCAAGGAGCTCCAATGTCGACGTTCAACCACGTATCAAACAGTGAATGAAGCAAGGGGTCAAACTGGAACAAACTCAGGTATATGACACAATTAAGATGCTGTTTAATGACTCAAATAATGTAGGAAAGCAATCCTAAGATGATCGATACTAGACGCGACTCACAACTCAAAGCTGAAATTTGGAATCCTAGAAAGACTCCAACCCGAAAACTGGAATTTTGAGCTGCTGTTTTTGCCGAGTTCTGGTCAGTATTATGGAGGGAAAAAGGTGCTTTTGTGGTGTTCAAATAATGCAAGAATCAGCCCTCAAATTTCAGCCAATTCGGTTTGCAACAACTAGTCCAACCAATTTAGGAAACTCAAGAATCCAAGGGTGATTTGGATAAGGTCTTTGTAGCGGTTTAGGAAACTGGTTTGGGGTGTTTTTGGGGCTATCCAGGTCATTTGAGGTTGTTGGAATTCAGTCGAGAATAGGAAGCTCAAGATATTGAAGCCAATTAAGATTTGGAAGCCAACCAAGAATTGGAAACTCAAACCAATCAAGATTTGGAAATCTGATTTCCATTGAGCATTCGGTCTCTCGTTCCTCTTTTTTTTTTGTTTCGTTTCTTTTCTTCTTTTTTTGTCTTTTGTTCAAGATTTCGGCTCTTCAAGGATCACAATTTCAGATTATACCACAAGATCAAGAAGCGGATGCAAGGTTATTCAAACTTTCAAGAAACCCTAGTTCTTGATTTTATGGTTTCAAGAACTTTCAAGTCAAGTCTTGCAGGCCCAAGAACTTCAAGAATCTTGTTCAAGAACTCAAGAACTTCCCCAAATTATATTATGGTATCCAAGGTTTACAAGAACAACAACCAAAACTCATGAAATAGGTAAAACAGAATTTCAGCAATACTCAAAACGAAATTCCAGCATCTTGACGTGAGAACAAAATAAGGTGCGTGACTTTTTTTTGTTTTTTTTTTACTCTAATGATTCAAACACAACACCAACAAACTCATGGATGAAACTTGGGCAGAAACAACACACGAAAATACTGGAATAATTCTGGAAAATTGCGGACAGCACACTAACAAGAAGCAAACGATTCGGACTTCACAAGAAACCCTTCCCACGATTTGACACAAAACCCTAATGACCTAGCAACAAAATTGATGGATAAAAACTGGCTCAAAACAACAAAAACAAGGGATGTAATGTGATACCTCTAACTAGCTCTGATTACCAACTGATACGAACATCGCCAACTTGTGACGAAACCCGGAAGAGACAGGCGCACAGGATCTAGAGGGACGGAGCACGTTTGGAGTTGATGATATCTTTACCCATTAATCACGTGGCTAACGAACCTTGGTATAGTGTAGAAGACGCCACAATCTAGTGTGATTCTAGATTGATAAGTCAACTTGAAGATCCTAGGGAATTATTCTAAGAACTTCAGGAAAAGCTCACAAGAAGCCAATGAGAGAACTCTCAATTTTGTATTAAACCAAATCTGAAAAAAAATAATACAAGCAATAGTCCTATATATAATACTACTACTAGATGCTCGAAAATCCAAAAGGGACTTAGGGCTCCAAGGAAGGTCCGTGGCCCTTGCTAAGTTCGGCCAAAGGTAGTGGGCCTCCTACTCGGTCCTATGCTCAACATGAGCTTTATTGATCTAGGCCATAACTACTAATGCAATACTTAAACTTTAAATAACTATATGATTAACCATGATACTCCAGAAAGGGCTGTGGCCTTCAAACAAGGTCCTCTTCATCGAGCAAGGCCTCTACCAAGGTGATTTGTCTTTCATTCTCACTTGCAAGGCCTTCTATGGGCCGAGGCCTCCCAACTTGGGCTTGGGCAGCTTGTACTAGAAGTTGGAGTGCTTCCTTCATTTTCTTGACGCGTGCTCGAGTGACAGGGCCGAGGGAAACCTTCACTTGTTCTACTTGCATGGTCTACTCGATGTTCTCCTTCGAATCATTCCTCTCCTCTTGAAAAGGATTTGCCCTCAAATCTGATTCAAATTCTGCGAGAAAGGGACTAAAGTCAGTGACATTAAATGTGGCACTTATAGCTCCATACTCACCTGGGAGGTCCAACTTGTAAGCATTGTTGTTCACACGCTCAAGAACTTGGAAGGAACCGTCGCCTCAGGGGAGTAGCTTGCTTTGTCGTTGAACTGGAAACCTCTCTTCGCGAAGGTGCAACCAATCAAAGATCATTTGACGCCTTCCTTTGTTTGCTTGCTTCGCATATTGACTCCTGCGTTGCTCAATGTTGAGTCACACTTTCTCATGTAGTGCCTTCACAAAATCTGCCCTTTTCTTTTCATCCAGATTGACACACTCAGACAACGGCAAAGGTGACAAATCCAAAGAAGTTAACGGGTTAAAACCATATACAACTTCAAAAGGTGAGAAACGTGTAGCACTATGCACAGTTCGGTTATAGGCAAACTCAACATGAGGAAGACATTCCTCCCAAGACTTAATGTTCTTTTTAATGATGGCACGCAACAATGTAGATAAAGTGCGATTAACAACTTCTGTTTGGCTATCCGTTTGTGGGTGACTTGAAGTCGAGAATAACAGTTTAGTACCCAATTTTCCCCACAATGTCTTCCAGAAATAGCTAAGAAATTTAACATCCCTGTCAGAAACAATAGTTCTAGGCATGCCATGTAACCTAACTATCCCACGAAAGAACAAATCAGCAATGTAAGAAGCATCATCCGTTTTGTGACAAGCAATGAAATGAGCCATTTTAGGAAATCTGTCAACTACCACAAATATGCTATAATGTCCTTTCCTAGACCTAGGCAACTCAAGTACAAAATTCATAGAAATATCGATCCAAGGTGTAGTAGGCACAGGTAAAGGGGTATACAAACCGAATGGTTGAGTCTTAGACTTAGCTTTGTGGCACACAATGCACCGACCAACCACACACGTTCCACATCTCTTCTCATCTTTGGCCAATAGAAGTGTTCCTGCAAAACAACCAAAGTCTTTGCAGCACCAAAGTGTCCCATTAGACTACCTGAATGTGCTTCATGGACTAACAATAGACTGAGGGATGCACAGTTTTTCAACTCGAAACAAATAACCTTCATGCATAAAAAAGTGATCCAACCTAGATTGTAAGCATTGTGCATAGCATTCACTAAAATCTGGATCTTTTGCATATAACTCCTTGATGGTTTCAAAACCAAGTAGCTTAGTGTTGAGTAAGGTAAGTAAAGAGTACCTGCGTGACAAGGCATCAGCTACTACATTGATTTTACCTGTCTTATACTTGATCATGTATGGGAAAGTCTCAACAAAAGCAATCCATCGGCATGCCTTTTGTTCAACTTTTGTTGTGACTTCAAGTGTTTGAGTGACTCGTGATCAGTATGAATGACGAACTCCCTTGCTCTCAAATAATGTTGCCATGTTTCGAGAGCCCTAATGAGGGAGTATAGCTCCTTATCGTAGGTGGAGTAGTTCAAGGCTGCCCCACTCAGCTTCTCGCTAAAGTAGGCCTACCCTCTTGCATTAACACAGCTCCAATGCCAACACCTGAAGTATCACATTCGATTTCAAACATCTTGTCAAAACTAGGCAAAGAAAGTACAGGTGTGTGCGTGAGTTTGTGTTTAAGTAATTGAAATGCCTTATCTTGGTCAGCTCCCCAATGAAAGGCGACATTCTTCTTGATTACGGCAGTCAACGGAGCGGCAATGGTGCTGAAATCTCACACAAACCTGCGGTAAAAACTAGCTAATCCATGGAAGCTCTTTACTTCGCTCACAGTCTTTGGTGTCGGCCATTCTTGGATGGCTTTCACCTTCCTTTTATCTACCTGTATTCCCTATGCACTAATAACATATCCTTGAAAGACCAACTGATTTGTGCAAAAAGAACACTTTTTCAAGTTAGCATACAAACTTGCTTGGCATAAGGCATTTAAAATAACACGTAAATGCTCTATGTGTTCATCAAGATTTCGACTAGAGACTAAGATATCATCAAAATAGACTACCACAAATTTATCAAGAAAAGGGCGTAGAATATGATTCATTAACCTCATGAATGTATTAGGGGCGTTAGATAAACCAAAGGGCATGACTAGCCATTTATACAACCCATAAGTAGTCTTAAAAGCCGTTTTTCATTCGTCCCCGTCCTTCATTCGGATTTGGTGATACCCACTTTTAAAATCAATTTTCATGAAAATTACAGCCCCATTTAGTTCATCTAGCATGTCATCTAACCTAGGTATATGATGACGATACTTTACCGTTATCGAATTGATGGCTCTGCAATCCACACACATGCGTGAGCTTCCATCCTTCTTTGACGCCAAGATGATGGGGACGGCACAGGGACTTAGGCTTTCATGCACCCAACCTTTCTTAAGCAGTTCGTCCACTTGCCTTTGTAGTTCCTTGGTTTCCTCGGGACTCATACGATAGGGGGCTTTATTGGGCAATGGTGAGCCCGGAATGAGGTTTATTTGGTGCTCAATGCCACGGATGGGAGGTAGTCCATCCGGGATCTCCTCAGGAAACATATCCTCAAATTCCTGCAACAATGAGATAACACGGGGTATCATGAAAATATACAGTGGTTAAATTTATATGGTAGTTATGATGGTAGTTATATGGTAGAAGCAGGCATAACTTCTTTACATACTATCATAAGCAAGTGTTGGTAAGAAAGTAAAGCTTTCTTTACATCCCTGGCTTTTGCGAGCATGCTTTGCTTCCTCTCAGTTCTCTTCTCAAGGGCCGAACCATTTAAGGCCAGTTTTCCCTCACTCTTCTCGGCTCCTTTCAATTTCCTTTGCTCCTCGTGTTCTTGTTGCAACCGGACTTTGTCCTCGTGCACTTGTTTAGGAGTGAGAGCACAAGTGTGACTTCCTGTTGTCGTGCATATAAGGGTGTACTATTGGTGAACCATCGTGGCTTAGTTCCCTTGTCTCATATTGCATGGTCTCCCCAATAGCAATGAGTAGCCTTGCATTGGCACGACATCATAGAGTACTTTATCCTCGTATCGACCAATGCGGAATAGGATCTCGACTTTGCTTTGTGACTCGCACATCTCCACTAGTCGTTCAACTATTGGAGGCCTATATGGATTGATGCTTGATTTAGAAGCGAGGCCTTCTCCACTAGTGTCATACTTGCCACGTTTGTACAACTCCTGGGATCAATTATAAGACTACACCCCTTGCCTTTTATGTGACAACGTGTGTAGAAGATGTTTTCCCTTTGTTGGCCATTTTCTTCCTTTACTTGAGCAGTTAGCACCTTTTGAACCACTAAGTCGAGTTGTTCATTCGTTGGTATTTCCTCACTAGAATCGGCATCCTTCTCTCCCAACGATGGTACTCCTTTATAGCTGTCTTCTTCATCCGTCACTACTTCTCCATTTTCAAGTAAGAGCATGGTTCGTCGATTTGGACACTGAGATGCGATGTGACCAAACCCTTGGCATTTGAAGCACTTGATCTCATGGTTATGGGCTTTAGAGGCGTCAGTCACCGCCTTGGTATCCTTCCCGAAGCTCCCATAATCGGTTTCTTCTCCTCGTAGGCGGATATGTTCTCCAATTCGAGCTAACCGGTGTACTAGTGAGTCGAGTGGCATCCCTCCTCTTGAGGCGACGCTCCACTTTGGAAGCTTTGTCCACCATGTCCGTGATTTCCACGTAGTGATGCAACTCCACTACCTCTGCAATCTTGGGTCTCAACCCAGTTAAGAACCTAGCCATTGTCGCTTCCCGGTCCTCCACTACATCGGCACGTAGCATGGCTATTTCCATCTCCTTGAAACAGTCATCTACACTTCGAGACCCTTGACTCAAGTTTTGTAGTTTTTGATAAAGGTCTCGGTGGTAGTGACTTGGAATGAACCGTTTCCTCATCAACCTGCGAAGTTCATGCCATGTGGTCACAGGTAGTTCTCCACATCTCCTTCGGCTAAGTCGCACTTGATCCGACCAGATAATGGCGTAATCCGTGAACTCGAGAGTGGCAAGCTTTACCTTTTGGTCCTCCCTATAGTCTTGACATTCGAAGATCATCTCGATGCGTTTCTCCCACTCCAAGTAGGCATCCGGATCGGATTTCCCTTGGAATGAGGGGATTTTGATTTTGATCTCTTTGAGTGCATCATCGTTCCTTCTTTGGTCTTGGTGAGCATATCTAGGCCGTCGGTCTTCCTCATCTCCGCCATGCATAGGACCGGATTCATCCCTATTGCTTCCTCCATGAACCGAGTTACTTCGTTGTTGATGGTTCTCAAGTTGGTCTATTCACTCATGTAGGGATTCAAGGGACATGTCCATCCTCCATTGGAACTCACTCGTCAAGGCCTCCATGTTAAGTTTATTGTCAAAAGGGTGAGAATCCATGCTAAGGTAAACCTGTAAAAAGAGTTAGCAAAGACACAAGGGTATATTGCCTTTGACGCTCCCTTACGTGTTTACACTCAACTCTCTTGTGTCACTCAAAATTACCCACTCTAATGATCTCACAAATAACCCTTATTGGCCTTTGTTTGCCTCTCTTGAAAAAATCAGAAAATTTCCTCCAAGGAGCTCCAATGTCGACGTTCAACCACGTATCAAACAGTGAATGAAGCAAGGGGTCAAACTGGAACAAACTCAGGTATATGACACAATTAAGATGCTGTTTAATGACTCAAATAATGTAGGAAAGCAATCCTAAGATGATCGATACTAGACGCGACTCACAACTCAAAGCTGAAATTTGGAATCCTAGAAAGACTCCAACCCGAAAACTGGAATTTTGAGCTGCTGTTTTTGCCGAGTTCTGGTCAGTATTTTGGAGGGAAAAAGGTGCTTTTGTGGTGTTCAAATAATGCCAGAATCAGCCCTCAAATTTCAGCCAATTCGGTTTGCAACAACTAGTCCAACCAATTTAGGAAACTCAAGAATCCAAGGGTGATTTGGATAAGGTCTTTGTAGCGGTTTAGGAAACTGGTTTGGGGTGTTTTTGGGGCTATCCAGGTCATTTGAGGTTGTTGGAATTCAGTCGAGAATAGGAAGCTCAAGATATTGAAGCCAATTAAGATTTGGAAGCCAACCAAGAATTGGAAACTCAAACCAATCAAGATTTGGAAATCTGATTTCCATTGAGCATTCGGTCTCTCGTTCCTCTTTTTTTTTGTTTCGTTTCTTTTCTTCTTTTTTTGTCTTTTGTTCAAGATTTCGGCTCTTCAAGGATCACAATTTCAGATTATACCACAAGATCAAGAAGCGGATGCAAGGTTATTCAAACTTTCAAGAAACCCTAGTTCTTGATTTTATGGTTTCAAGAACTTTCAAGTCAAGTCTTGCAGGCCCAAGAACTTCAAGAATCTTGTTCAAGAACTCAAGAACTTCCCCAAATTATATTATGGTATCCAAGGTTTACAAGAACAACAACCAAAACTCATGAAATAGGTAAAACAGAATTTCAGCAATACTCAAAACGAAATTCCAGCATCTTGACGTGAGAACAAAATAAGGTGCATGACTTTTTTTTGTTTTTTTTACTCTAATGATTCAAACACAACACCAACAAACTCATGGATGAAACTTGGGCAGAAACAACACACGAAAATACTGGAATAATTCTGGAAAATTGCGGACAGCACACTAACAAGAAGCAAACGATTCGGACTTCACAAGAAACCCTTCCCACGATTTGACACAAAACCCTAATGACCTAGCAACAAAATTGATGGATAAAAACTGGCTCAAAACAACAAAAACAAGGGATGTAATGTGATACCTCTAACTAGCTCTGATTACCAACTGATACGAACATCGCCAACTTGTGACGAAACCCGCAAGAGACAGGCGCACAGGATCTAGAGGGACGGAGCACGTTTGGAGTTGATGATATCTTTACCCGTTAATCACGTGGCTAACGAACCTTGGTATAGTGTAGAAGACGCCACAATCTAGTGTGATTCTAGATTGATAAGTCAACTTGAAGATCCTAGGGAATTATTCTAAGAACTTCAGGAAAAGCTCACAAGAAGCCAATGAGAGAACTCTCAATTTTGTATTAAACCAAATCTGAAAAAAAATAATACAAGCAATAGTCCTATATATAATACTACTACTAGATGCTCGAAAATCCAAAAGGGACTTAGGGCTCCAAGGAAGGTCCGTGGCCCTTGCTAAGTTCGGCCAAAGGTAGTGGGCCTCCTACTCGGTCCTATGCTCAACATGAGCTTTATTGATCTAGGCCATAACTACTAATGCAATACTTAAACTTTAAATAACTATATGATTAACCATGATACTCCAGAAAGGGCTGTGGCCTTCAAACAAGGTCCTCTTCATCGAGCAAGGCCTCTACCAAGGTGATTTGTCTTTCATTCTCACTTGCAAGGCCTTCTATGGGCCGAGGCCTCCCAACTTGGGCTTGGGCAGCTTGTACTAGAAGTTGGAGTGCTTCCTTCATTTTCTTGACGCGTGCTCGAGTGACAGGGCCGAGGGAAACCTTCACTTGTTCTACTTGCATGGTCTACTCGATGTTCTCCTTCGAATCATTCCTCTCCTCTTGAAAAGGATTTGCCCTCAAATCTGATTCAAATTCTGCGAGAAAGGGACTAAAGTCAGTGACATTAAATGTGGCACTTATAGCTCCATACTCACCTGGGAGGTCCAACTTGTAAGCATTGTTGTTCACACGCTCAAGAACTTGGAAGGAACCGTCGCCTCAGGGGAGTAGCTTGCTTTGTCGTTGAACTGGAAACCTCTCTTCGCGAAGGTGCAACCAATCAAAGATCATTTGACGCCTTCCTTTGTTTGCTTGCTTCGCATATTGACTCGTGCGTTGCTCAATGTTGAGTCACACTTTCTCATGTAGTGCCTTCACAAAATCTGCCCTTTTCTTTTTATCCAGATTGACACACTCAGACAACGGCAAAGGTGACAAATCCAAAGAAGTTAACGGGTTAAAACCATATACAACTTCAAAAGGTGAGAAACGTGTAGCACTATGCACAGTTCGGTTATAGGCAAACTCAACATAAGGAAGACATTCCTCCCAAGACTTAATGTTCTTTTTAATGATGGCACGCAACAATGTAGATAAAGTACGATTAACAACTTCTGTTTGGCTATCCGTTTGTGGGTGACTTGAAGTCGAGAATAACAGTTTAGTACCCAATTTTCCCCACAATGTCTTCCAGAAATAGCTAAGAAATTTAACATCCCTGTCAGAAACAATAGTTCTTGGCATGCCATGTAACCTAACTATCCCACGAAAGAACAAATCAGCAATGTTAGAAGCATCATCCGTTTTGTGACAAGCAATGAAATGAGCCATTTTAGGAAATCTGTCAACTACCACAAATATGCTATAATGTCCTTTCCTAGACCTAGGCAACTCAAGTACAAAATTCATAGAAATATCGATCCAAGGTGTAGTAGGCACAGGTAAAGGGGTATACAAACCGAATGGTTGAGTCTTAGACTTAGCTTTGTGGCACACAATGCATCGACCAACCACACGTTCCACATCTCTTCTCATCTTTGGCCAATAGAAGTGTTCCTGCAAAACAACCAAAGTCTTTGCAGCACCAAAGTGTCCCATTAGACTACCTGAATGTGCTTCATGGACTAACAATAGACTGAGGGATGCATAGTTTTTCAACTCGAAACAAATAACCATCATGCATAAAAAAGTGATCCAACCTAGATTGTAAGCATTGTGCATAGCATTCACTAAAATCTGGATCTTTTGCATATAACTCCTTGATGGTTTCAAAACCAAGTAGCTTAGTGTTGAGTAAGGTAAGTAAAGAGTACCTGCGTGACAAGGCATCAGCTACTACATTGATTTTACCTGTCTTATACTTGATCATGTATGGGAAAGTCTCAACAAAAGCAATCCATCGGCATGCCTTTTGTTCAACTTTTGTTGTGACTTCAAGTGTTTGAGTGACTCGTGATCAGTATGAATGACGAACTCCCTTGCTCTCAAATAATGTTACCATGTTTCGAGAGCCCTAATGAGGGAGTATAGCTCCTTATCGTAGGTGGAGTAGTTCAAGGCTGCCCCACTCAGCTTCTCGCTAAAGTAGGCCTACCCTCTTGCATTAACACAACTCCAATGCCAACACCTGAAGTATCACATTCGATTTCAAACATCTTGTCAGAACTAGGCAAAGAAAGTACAGGTGTGTGCGTGAGTTTGTGTTTAAGTAATTGAAATGCCTTATCTTGGTCAGCTCCCCAATGAAAGGCGACATTCTTCTTGATTACGGCAGTCAACGGAGCGGCAATGGTGCTGAAATCTCGCACAAACCTGCGGTAAAAACTAGCTAATCCATGGAAGCTCTTTACTTCGCTCACAGTCTTTGGTGTCGGCCATTCTTGGATGGCTTTCACCTTCCTTTTATCTACCTGTATTCCCTATGCACTAATAACATATCCTTGAAAGACCAACTGATTTGTGCAAAAAGAACACTTTTTCAAGTTAGCATACAAACTTGCTTGGCATAAGGCATTTAAAATAACACGTAAATGCTCTATGTGTTCATCAAGATTTCGACCAGAGACTAAGATATCATCAAAATAGACTACCACAAATTTATCAAGAAAAGGGCGTAGAATATGATTCATTAACCTCATGAATGTATTAGGGGCGTTAGATAAACCAAAGGGCATGACTAGCCATTTATACAACCCATAAGTAGTCTTAAAAGCCGTTTTCCATTCGTCCCCGTCCTTCATTCGGATTTGGTGATACCCACTTTTAAAATCAATTTTCATGAAAATTACAGCCCCATTTAGTTCATCTAGCATGTCATCTAACCTAGGTATAGGATGACGATACTTTACCGTTATCGAATTGATGGCTCTGCAATCCACACACATGCGTGAGCTTCCATCCTTCTTTGACGCCAAGATGATGGGGACGGCACAGGGACTTAGGCTTTCATGCACCCAACCTTTCTTAAGCAGTTCGTCCACTTGCCTTTGTAGTTCCTTGGTTTCCTCGGGACTCATGCGATAGGGGGCTTTATTGGGCAATGGTGAGCCCGGAATGAGGTTTATTTGGTGCTCAATGCCACGGATGGGAGGTAGTCCATCCGGGATCTCCTCAGGAAACATATCCTCAAATTCCTGCAACAATGAGATAACACGGGGTATCATGAAAATATACAGTGGTTAAATTTATATGGTAGTTATGATGGTAGTTATATGGTAGAAGCAAGCATAACTTCTTTACATACTATCATAAGCAAGTGTTGGTAAGAAAGTAAAGCTTTCTTTACATCCCTGGCTTTTGCGAGCATGCTTTGCTTCCTCTCAGTTCTCTTCTCAAGGGCCGAATCATTTAAGGCCAGTTTTCCCTCACTCTTCTCGGCTCCTTTCAATTTCCTTTGCTCCTCGTGTTCTTGTTGCAACCGGACTTGGTCCTCGTGCACTTGTTTAGGAGTGAGAGGCACAAGTGTGACTTTCCTGTTGTCGTGCATAAAGGTGTACTTATTGGTGAAACCATCGTGGCTAGTTCTTTCATCATATTGCCATGGTCTCCCCAATAGCACATGAGTAGCTTGCATTGGCACGACATCATAGAGGACTTTATCCTCGTATCGACCAATGCGGAATAGGATCTCGACTTGCTTTGTGACTCGCACATCTCCACTGTCGTTCAACTATTTGGAGCCTATATGGATGTGGATGCTTGATTGTAGGAAGCGAGGCCTTCTCCACTAGTGTCATACTTGCCACGTTTGTACAACTCCTGGGATCAATTATAAGACTACACACCTTGCCTTTTATGTGACAACGTGTGTAGAAGATGTTTTCCCTTTGTTGGCCATTTTCTTCCTTTACTTGAGCAGTTAGCACCTTTTGAACCACTAAGTCGAGTTGTTCATTCGTTGGTATTTCCTCACTAGAATCGGCATCCTTCTCTCCCAACGATGGTACTCCTTTATAGCTGTCTTCTTCATCCGTCACGACTTCTCCATTTTCAAGTAAGAGCATGGTTCGTCGATTTGGACACTGAGATGCGATGTGACCAAACCCTTGGCATTTGAAGCACTTGATCTCATGGTTATGGGCTTTAGAGGCGTCAGTCACCGCCTTGGTATCCTTCCCGAAGCTCCCATAATCGGTTTCTTCTCCTTCGTAGGCGGATATGTTCTCCAATTCGAGCTAACCGGTGTACTAGTGAGTCGAGTGGCATCCCTCCTCTTGAGGCGACGCTCCGCTTTGGAAGCTTTGTCCACCATGTCCGTGATTTCCACGTAGTGATGCAACTCCACTACCTCTGCAATCTTGGGTCTCAACCCAGTTAAGAACCTAGCCATTGTCGCTTCCCGGTCCTCCACTACATCGGCACGTAGCATGGCTATTTCCATCTCCTTGAAACAGTCATCTACACTTCGAGACCCTTGACTCAAGTTTTGTAGTTTTTGATAAAGGTCTCGGTGGTAGTGACTTGGAATGAACCGTTTCCTCATCAACCTGCGAAGTTCATGCCATGTGGTCACAGGTAGTTCTCCACATCTCCTTCGGCTAAGTCGCACTTGATCCGACCAGATAATGGCGTAATCCGTGAACTCGAGAGTGGCAAGCTTTACCTTTTGGTCCTCCCTATAGTCTTGACATTCGAAGATCATCTCGATGCGTTTCTCCCACTCCAAGTAGGCATCCGGATCGGATTTCCCTTGGAATGAGGGGATTTTGATTTTGATCTCTTTGAGTGCATCATCGTTCCTTCTTTGGTCTTGGTGAGCATATCTAGGCCGTCGGTCTTCCTCATCTCCGCCATGCATAGGACCGGATTCATCCCTATTGCTTCCTCCATGAACCGAGTTACTTCGTTGTTGATGGTTCTCAAGTTGGTCTATTCACTCATGTAGGGATTCAAGGGACATGTCCATCCTCCATTGGAACTCACTCGTCAAGGCCTCCATGTTAAGTTTATTGTCAAAAGGGTGAGAATCCATGCTAAGGTAAACCTGTAAAAAGAGTTAGCAAAGACACAAGGGTATATTGCCTTTGACGCTCCCTTACGTGTTTACACTCAACTCTCTTGTGTCACTCAAAATTACCCACTCTAATGATCTCACAAATAACCCTTATTGGCCTTTGTTTGCCTCTCTTGAAAAAATCAAAAAATTTCCTCCAAGGAGCTCCAATGTCGACGTTCAACCACGTATCAAACAGTGAATGAAGCAAGGGGTCAAACTGGAACAAACTCAGGTATATACACAATTAAGATGCTGTTTAATGACTCAAATAATGTAGGAAAGCAATCCTAAGATGATCGATACTAGACGCGACTCACAACTCAAAGCTGAAATTTGGAATCCTAGAAAGACTCCAACCCGAAAACTGGAATTTTGAGCTGCTGTTTTTGCCGAGTTCTGGTCAGTATTTTGGAGGGAAAAAGGTGCTTTCGTGGTGTTCAAATAATGCCAGAATCAGCCCTCAAATTTCAGCCAATTCGGTTTGCAACAACTAGTCCAACCAATTTAGGAAACTCAAGAATCCAAGGGTGATTTGGATAAGGTCTTTGTAGCGGTTTAGGAAACTGGTTTGGGGTGTTTTTGGGGCTATCCAGGTCATTTGAGGTTGTTGGAATTCAGTCGAGAATAGGAAGCTCAAGATATTGAAGCCAATTAAGATTTGGAAGCCAACCAAGAATTGGAAACTCAAACCAATCAAGATTTGGAAATCTGATTTCCCTTGAGCCCGAATGTCTCTCGTTCCTCTTTTTTTTTGTTTCGTTTCTTTTCTTCTTTTTTTGTCTTTTGTTCAAGATTTCGGCTCTTCAAGGATCACAATTTCAGATTATACCACAAGATCAAGAAGCGGATGCAAGGTTATTCAAACTTTCAAGAAACCCTAGTTCTTGATTTTATGGTTTCAAGAACTTTCAAGTCAAGTCTTGCAGGTCCAAGAACTTCAAGAATCTTGTTCAAAATAATCTTCTTCTTTAAAACAAAATAATGTTTTAAAATAAAAATAAACTAAAGAAACCGTAATATCCTCTTTGAGACTAAACAAAAGATGATCCTAAAAGTTGGGGTATCACACTGAGCAACTTTGTGCTTATGTGAACTTTACTGATCTGCATGAGTGTACCTCATTGGGCGAAAACTCACTCCATTGCCTTTGTTTTCTTTACAGGGATGTGAATACCTTTTGGAAACTGTGAATTTGAAGCCAAGTCGAGCTAGTTGATTATACTTTTGTATAACTCCTTGATGGTTGGGAACCTAAATGTATTTTGTTTTAATACTATCTTTTTGAGTTGTAAGTGGGGAACCTTACATGTATAAAGGTGATTGGCACTATTCATGTGCGGCTCCGATATTCCGTTTCATTTCATGGTTTTGTTTCGTTTGAGCACGCTACGCTATTACCTTCCGGAGCGTTTTAGAACGTATTTAACTATCTCGTTGGTCCTGGCGAGAGCTGGGCAGGCAGTCCGCTGACCCCTTTGGTACGCCTTAGGGGAAAGTAGGGCTGTCACACTTGAGGACCGACATTGCTGACATAGTGGACTTACACCACTACCTTGACTTGAATGAATTGCTAGATAAAGTAGTCAAGGTGGAAAGGAGACTCAAGAGGAAGGGTACAAATCCCCAAAACTCCAATTTCCAACCTAGCAGTTGGAGAAATATGTCCTTAAAGAGAGAGGACAACCCCTCGAGTGCCCCACACTTTGCAAATCCAAATGGAAATCCAAGGGGGACCTTGAGACCAAATGCTCCTTCATCCAAACCTCCTTCAAGGGAATGGTTTAAGCCCAATCAAGAGGTCTCTAAACCCAGGACCCGCGACACCAAGTGCTTTAAGTGTCAAGGGTTTGGGCACATTGCCTCCCAATGTCCAAACCAACGGGCGTTGATCATGCTACCCAATGGAGACATGTTAACAGATGATGAAGTGGATGAACCCGAGATGATGCCTTCATTGGAGGAGGAAATAGACGAGCTTGAGGAAATACCAATCAATGATACGGTTGGGTGTCTAATAGCACGGCGAGCACTAGCTACCCAAGCTAGTCGAGATGACCTACAACGAGAAAACATCTTCTACTCAAGGTGCCATATCAACAACAAGGTGTGCAGCCTAGTTATTGACCCGGGGAGTTGCACTAATATTGCAAGTGCATTGATGGTGGAACGACTCAACTTGCCAACAACTGACCACCCTCGACCCTACAAGCTTCAATGGTTAAATAATAGTGGTGAGGTACGTATCTCTAAACAAGTCTTAGTTACTTTTCGCATTGGTCGATATGAAGATGATATTGTATACGATGTAGTACCTATGCAAGCTGCACATATTCTTTTACGCCGTCCTTGGCAATTTGATAGGAGAGTCACTTTTGATGGTTTCTTGAACAAATTCTCCTTTTTGCATAATGGTAAAACAATCACACTTGCACCTCTTACACCACAACAAGTGCATGAGGACCAAGTTAGTTTACAAAAGGAGTATGATATACATGCAACTAATCAAAAACAAACCTCAAAAGGGAAACTAGGAGAGTTGGCCAAAACACCAAAAGATAAAAGTGGGTCTAGCCGAACCCTTGAGCTAGGAAAAGAAAGAAAATACAGCATGCTAGCCCGAGTGAAAGATGTGAGAAAAACTTTACATTCTAACCAAGTCTTACTTATATTAATTTGTAAAGAAGCTTTACTCACTAACGAACTTGATACTTCTCTGCCTAGTATTGTCACTAACTTATTATAGGAGTATCATGATGTGTTTCCTGATGATGTACTTAATGGATTGCCACCTTTGAGAGGGATTGAACATCAAATTGATTTCATCCCTGGGGCTTCCTTGCCCAACAAGGCATCATATAGGACTAACCCCGAGAAAACTCAGGAGCAACAAAGGCAAGTAGAGGAGCTACTTGGCAAAGGATGGATTTGTGAGAGTCTAAGTCCTTGTGCTGTACCCGTCCTACTTGTGCCTAAGAAGGATGGAGGATGGAGGATGTGCACTGGCTGTCGAGCCATTAATGCCATAACGGTAAAGTATCGACATCCCATACCTCGTTTAGATGACATGCTTGATGAATTGCTTGGTACATCATTCTTACAAAAATTGATCTAAAAGTGGGTACCATCAAATTCGCATGAAAGATGGGGACGAATGGAAAATCGCTTTTAAGACTAAACATGGCTTATATGAGTGGTTAGTCATGCCTTTTGGCTTAACTAATGCACCTGGTACTTTTATGAGATTAATGAACCATGTTTTACGTCCCTTCATTGGTAAATTTGTGGTAGTGTATTTTCATGATATCCTCATTTATAGCAGGAGTTTAGAAGAGCATGCAACGCATTTACAAGCTGTCTTGGATGTACTTTGAAAGGAAAGGCTCTACACCAACTGTGACAGCCCCACCTCCCCCTAAGGCGAACCAAAGGGTTCGGCGGACCGCCTGCCCAGCTCTCGCCGGGACTCAGTCGTTCACTCAAGCAAATCAGAAATAAAACCACAAGAAAGAGCAAAACAAGGATCCAAAACTTAAAACAAAATTATATACATTGTTATCTCAGAAGGAAGTACAACCGTCGAATATACAAAGGTTCTCAATTCACCATACAACCAGCCCGTGCCAAGCATTAGGGCGAGAACCATTACAAAACCAAAGAACTAGACCAAGCTAGTCTATACAGAGCTCTCGTCCTTGCTCGCCTTCCCCTGTTAAGGAAAACAAAACTAAAGGGATGAGCTAAAAGCTCAGTGAGGTTCCAAACACATAAGCAGCAATCCATCCAAAACATTAAATATAAAATTTCAATAATTCAAGTAACATTTACAATGGAAAGCGATAATAACACATACATTAAAAGGATACAGGCTCACAAGGAGCCATTTGTTCGTTCGTTCGTTCATTCGTTCGTTCTCCTGACATTTCCTCTTATTCCTCCATTCACTTGAAAATGCATTTTTGTAAGTAAAACCCTCGTTCGTTCGTTCATTTCATTCACCCCCTTCCCAGACATTGGCTGGGCTCCACCAGACTTCAAGGTAATACTCGAGTATACCAAACGTTCACACCCAGGGTCACCATATCGCCCGACCGAGTCCGCTTCTGGTTCAAGTCGATCGGTAACGAAGGGCAGGGCCCAATTCAGCCAAACGGCTTACATTCATGCGCAACTAGCATTTAATCATTAATCATTGAAAACTTCACATTTATTTAGGTCAAGTGCGATAAAGTACACACTTGCCTAGAAAACTCATTTTAACAATCATTGAAAGCACTTAACACATTATCAATCAATAATAACAAGCCAATAAGTCAAGGAAATATAACAAACAAGGAACACTCACCTAGTTATGCAAAATAACCTGCAAAATATCCTTCTGAATATTACCCTTAGTCACCAATGAAACCTAAGATTGAACAAGAGAACATATTACAGTTTATCGAGCAAAACATTTAAGGGAAAACGAAGAAACCCGACTAATTAGGAGTAAAACGTGTAAAGATGACTTTCAAGTAAAAAGAGAGTTGTTTGGACCCAAGGATGAAAATAACTAGGGTTTCAAAATCAATCGCAAAACCAAGCTCAAAAGGCTTATAGAATTCCAACGGAAAACATTTGACCAACGATAAATCAAAAGACAAATAGATAGGCTAAGAAAATATTCTTTCGGAATCGTAAAGAATCGTTTGTATGACTAAAAGTCACTATATATTCAAGTAGAGGTTATATAACAAGGGTTTTGATGAAAATCATACGGAAAAGAAGGACTCTTAAAACCGTACTTGAAAGTAGTTCACTTGTGGCCGATAAAACCCTAACTCATACTTCTATATTTTGGGTACGGAGTAAGTAAACATTTGGCGTTTCAAATTGAAGAGGTATCATGTTTTGGAATGGTAAAACGGTCATAGTATTTGCCAAACGAAAATATACAAATTAAAATAGAAACTTAGCCCTCGAGCGAAAATTTGGGCAGCACGCCCTTTGTATTTACCTAATTTTCCAGCCATTTTGGCTTCATTATTTTTCTCATTCAAGCCCAAGTTTATACACAACACAAATGCATTTCAATAGTCATTCCATAGGCTCAAGACAATACAAGGACATAAATCAACTAATAACAAATGCGGAAATGAAGTTTACAAAAGACAGATTTGATAGGGTTTTCCGGAAAGGACACATCCGAGGCTACGCTTATCGGATTGGTGTACAACTTATACCATTTCGAAGCTAAGACGAAGCCCTACAACTTTCATGAAGATCACTTGATCAAATTTCCAGTGTAACCGAATCAAATTCCCAGTTCACAGAACTAGGTTCCAACTAATCGGCTAAATAACCGTGCTACATTTAAATGGCCATATCTCAGGCTACCAAAGTCCGTTTAAGGCGTTCTTTGAGGCTTTTAAAAGCTAAGACAGAGTACTAAAACTTTCATGTTTTAGAAAATGGCTAAATAAGCACGGATCATAGTGAATAAACACATCCAATTGGTTGAACTGTCCAAAACGGATCACTGGAAATAGCCTAGGGCAGCAAGGGTATTTTAGTCTTTTCACAGGGTACGTTGCTTCGATTGAGCTGAAATTTTGTATGAAACTATAAAATACCATTATCTACAACTTTCATGTTTTATTCCAATCCTAATTCGGCCTTTAACCACACGAACTGGAACCGGACAGAACAGGGTGAAATTTTTCCAGAAATCTGGAATTTTTTGGTTTCAATGGTAACTTTCTTCTTTTCTTGCTTCACTTGCTTCCAAAACCCCCTATATAATCTTGGATACAACATATATTAACCATACATCAAGTATAGGCAGCAATCCATCAAACCCTAATTCATGTAACTAAAAGGAAAAACACCCAAAACATGATAACAACCATCATTCACCACAAATTTGAGATGCTAAGCTAATTTAAACAAGATCAAGAGTAAGAAATGGGGAAATCATCATCCTTACCTTGCTTAAGTGTCTTCCAAGAGCAACCCTAGTTCTTCCTTTCAAAATTTCACCAATACTCCACTAGCTAAACACCCAAGGATGACTTTAATCGGTTTGTTTTCTTTGTTTCCTCACTTGGTGACTAGATTCAAGAAGAAATGGAGCAACTTTCCCTTGGTGTTTTCCTCTCCCTCTCTCTCGGCTATGCAGCAGAAAAAATAAAGAAGAAATGCAGCTCCAAGGTGATAAGAAGGTTGGACAATTGGTCTTGGTCAAGACCCTTAATGGTGTGACACTTGTCACTACCAATTACCAAGCAAAATTTTCTTTTTCTTTCTTGCAATTTTAGCCCCAAAATTCGGTCAAGGCTAGCTGGAAATTAAGGAGATATTTTGCTCAAATATTAATGAGCTTGTATGGTAAGAAAGTGGTGGTCAAGCGGTGTTCAATCGGTAGTGCACGGTTCACGTCGGTTCGCACCCTTTTTCCTTAAGTCACACGTACTAGGGTTTTTTTTACTTCCTATTCACTAACTTTTTATCATTTCTTCTAATCACATATTATTTCTCACCCAAAAGTCACTCTTAAGCACCAAATTTGATTCTCGCTCCGTACCGGATGATTACACGACGGATACACAAAAAACCCTATTTGAAGCTTTGAATTTTCCACTAGCAAATCCACAACAATGCTTTGTTCCCTGTTCATCTTCTTCAAGTAGTACAGCTCCCCAATATTTATCACTGGCATCTGTTTGTAAGATCTTTTTCCCATCTGATGGAATATGAAGTGTAGGAAGATCTTGGAGGGCCTTCTTGAGGATTTGGATTGCTTGGGTTTGTGAAACACCCCATGGTGGAGGTTTCTTTTTAAGCATTTTAGTCAAAGGACTAATATGCTTGGAAACTTTGGGGAGAAATTCCCGGACATAGTTAACAACTCCAAGGAATTGTTGGACCTGGGTTTTTGAAAGATTGTCTTCAGGGAAATCTTTAATGGATTGTCCAACATGGAAAACCCTAATTTCCTATGATCATTGGCACTTTTTCTAGGGTGATTAAGTAGCAATATGGTATAGAATAATAATTTCCAAATTATTTCAAATAAAAGGAAATTTTCAAGAAATATGCAAGGAATTTGTAAGTCCTCACACTCTCTCCCCTTTAAGAGAATTTCGTCCTCGAAATTTTACCTTCAGTTGCCTCAGACGAGTCCGGAACTTGTCGGTTGTCTAAAGCATAAACCTTTGCCAGTACACTAGTTCGTTTCCCTCTTTCATTCACTTGTGATTTAGCTCCGTCCAGTTGCGGAGTATTGCTTTCACGTGACTGTCTCCTCGGATAGTTGCTAACTTGATGATCGTCACTTCCGCAGATTAAACATTTCCGTCCTTTTCTCCAACAATTGCTTTCGGCATGATTTGCTTTTCCACAGTATCCACAGACCACGTGAGAAGCCATCTTTTGGCTTTCTTGAAAACTTTTCGCAGGTCCGATTTGACTTTCTTTAGTAGACCTTTCATCTACCGCCCCTAATGTCCATGGTGGGCGGAGTAACGAGTTCACTTTCTGCACTTTAGGAGGTGTTATTGTTTCACTTAATTCCTCCACTACACTGCCCAATGTATCCCTTTTCCGGGTCTGGGAGGCTTTTATCTGTGCCTTTGCAGTCTCGATTCTTTGAGCTTTCTCAAGGGCCTCCGTAAACGTGTTCACTTGTACCGCCGCTAATGCTTCTTGGATTTCCAAATTTAATCCCTGTATAAACCGTCTTACTCTTCGCCGTTCTGTGGCCACCAATTCAGAAGCAAACTTGGATAGTCTTGTATATTTCGTTTCATATTCGGCCACACTTAGCGTTCCCTGGCGTAACCCAATAAACTCCTCCTCTCTCCTCTCTTGGACTAAAGGAGGGAGGTACTTTTCGTTAAATTTCCTTATGAAATTCGCCCATGTCCATACGGGCTGTTCTCTTTCCCACTTTGCTCTAATCACGTTCCACCATGCTCGGGCCGGTCCCTCAAATTGGAACACTGCAAAGTTCACTTGCCTTTGCTCAGTGTAGTTTAGAGCTGTGAAGATGTTAACCATGGTTTCTACCCATTGTTCAGCTACGTCCGGATCGGGCCCTCCAAGGAATTTTCGAGGAGCAAACTTCTGGAACCTTTCAAGAGCCTTGTCTTCTCCGATTTCAGGGTTCTGCGGTTGATTCACGGCCATTTGGCCTTGTTGATCCACCAGTCGTGCCAAAATATTCGTCATCTGTTGCATCGCCGTCGCCATTTGGTCTCCGGCTTCAACCCTTGGTCCTTGCTCTTGTTCAACTTTGATTTCCCTTTCTTCTCTTGGCTCCTGGGCTCGCTTAGTCCCACGGCCACGACCTCGTCCTTGACTACGTCTTCCCTCCATATATATTTTCCCCTCTTTTTTTTTTTTTTAAAAAAATAATTTAATGAATAAACGCAATAAGGTGACTAAAGTAACTAAAATTTAGGGCGCCAAATACCCAAATAAACATTTACACACATAACACACCACATAAACAGATCAAGGAAATAAATAATCAAATATACAAATACGTCTCAAGTCAGGCAAATATTCATATACACAAATACACAACTAACGGCATGTAGCGATAATATACGGGCGAATCAAAAGAAAAGGGATATATCGTCCCACACCCAGTTAGAATAACCCCGTCCGGTCTCTCACGTCACTTTCTATCCGACTCGATGTCCATTAACCTCTTATACTTATTCTAGCCAGGCAAAGCCTATTCATATTCCCAAAATGCAAATCTCAAGTACTTAGTACCGTCTCAACTCCGGAGTACTCAGGCACAAGAATCCGAAATAAGATAATTCACCTCTCGAGCTGGCCAGTCCCAAGAGTAAACTATCTACAATCGAAATTCCTACCCGACGTACCTATCTATGATCCTTAGATACTACGAAAAGATTTAGGGCCTATGACATTCGTAATTCATAGCTTATGCTCGAACGAGTACTTAATCCTTCATACCTATTCACCACTCAGTCCAGGCTCACTCCGCGCAGAGACCACGCGAAGCAGGCTCTGATACCACCTGTGATAGCCCCACCTCCCCCTAAGGCGAACCAAAGGGTTCGGCGGACCGCCTGCCCAGCTCTCGCCGGGACTCAGTCGTTCACTCAAGCAAATCAGAAATAAAACCACAAGAAAGAGCAAAACAAGGATCCAAAACTTAAAACAAAATTATATACATTGTTATCTCAGAAGGAAGTACAACCGTCGAATATACAAAGGTTCTCAATTCACCATACAACCAGCCCGTGCCAAGCATTAGGGCGAGAACCATTACAAAACCAAAGAACTAGACCAAGCTAGTCTATACAGAGCTCTCGTCCTTCCTCGCCTTCCCCTGTTAAGGAAAACAAAACTAAAGGGATGAGCTAAAAGCTCAGTGAGGTTCCAAACACATAAGCAGCAATCCATCCAAAACATTAAATATAAAATTTCAATAATTCAAGTAACATTTACAATAGAAAGCGATAATAACACATACATTAAAAGGATACAGGCTCACAAGGAGCCATTTGTTCGTTCGTTCGTTCGTTCGTTCGTTCTCCTGACATTTCCCCTTATTCCTCCATTCACTTGAAAATGCATTTTTGTAAGTAAAACCCTCGTTCGTTCGTTCATTTCATTCACCCCCTTCCCAGACATTGGCCGGGTTCCACCAGACTTCAAGGTAATACTCGAGTATACCAAACGTTCACACCCAGGGTCACCATATCGCCCGACCGAGTCCGCTTCTGGCTCGAGTCAATCGGTAACGAAGGGCAGGGCCCAGTTCAGCCAAACGGCTTACATTCATGCGCAACTAGCATTTAATCATTAATCATTGAAAACTTCACATTTATTCAGGTCAAGTGCGATAAAGTACACACTCGCCTAGAAATCTCGTTTTAACAATCATTGAAAGCACTTAACACATTATCAATCAAACATAACAAGCCAATAAGTCAAGGAAATATAACAAACAAGGAACACTCACCTAGTTATGCAAAAAAACGTGCAAAATATCCTTCCGGATATTACCCTTAGTCACCAATGAAACCTAAGATTGAACAAGAGAACATATTACAGTTTATCGAGCAAAACATTTAAGGGGAAACGAAGAAACCCGACTAATTAGGAGTAAAACGTGTAAAGATGACTTTCAAGTAAAAAGAGGGATTATTTGGACCCAAGGATGAAATAACTAGGGTTTCAAAATCAATCGCAAAACCAAGCTCAAAAGGCTTATAGAATTCCAACGGAAAACATTTGACCAACGACAAATCAAAAGACAAATAGATAGGCTAAGAAAATATTATTTCGGAATCGTAAAGAACCGTTTGTATGACTAAAAGTCACTATATATTCAAGTAGAGGTTATATAACAAGGGTTTTGATGAAAATCATATGGCAAAGGAGGACTCTTAAAACCGTACTTGAAAGTAGTTCACTTGTGGCCGATAAAACCCTAACTCATACTTCTATATTTTGGGTACGGAGTAAGTAAACATTTGGCGTTTCAAATCGAAGAGGTATCATGTTTTGGAATGGTAAAACGGTCATAGTATTTGCCAAACGAAAATATACAAATTAAAATAGAAACTTAGCCCTCGAGCGAAAATTTGGGCAGCACGCCCTTTGTATTTACCTAATTTTTCAGCCATTTTGGCTTCATTATTTTTCTTATTCAAGCCCAAGTTTATACACAACACAAATGCATTTCAATAGCCATTCCATAGGCTCAAGACAATACAAGGACATAAATCAACTAATAACAAATGCGGAAATGAAGTTTACAAAAGACAGATTTTATAGGGTTTTCCGGAAAGGACACATCTGAGGCTACGCTTATCGGATTGGTGTGTAACTTATACCATTTCGAAGGTAAGATGAAGCCCTACAACTTTCATGAAGATCACTTGGTCAAATTTCAAGTGTAACCCAATCAAATTCCCAGTTCACAGAACCAGGTTCCAACTAATCGGCTAAATAACCGTACTACATTTAAATGACCATATCTCAGGCTACCAAAGTCCGTTTAAGGCGTTATTTGAGGCGTTTAAAAGCTAAGACAGAGTAATAAAACTTTCATGTTTTGGAAAATGGCTAAATCAGCACGGATCATAGTGAATAAACACAGTCAATTGGATGAACTGTCCAAAACGGATCACTGGAAATAGCCTAGGGTAGCGAGGGTATGTTAGTCTTTTCACAGACTACGTTGATCCGATTGAGCTGAAATTTTGTAGGAGACTATAAAATACTATTCTATACAACTTTCATGTTTTATGCCAAGCCTAATTCGGCCTCTAACCACACAAATTGGAACCGGACAGAACAGGGTGAAATTTTTCCAGAAATCTGGAATTTTTTGGTTTCAATGGTAACTTTCTTCTTTTCTTGCTTCACTTGCTACCAAAACCCCCTATATAATCTTGGATACAACATATATTAACCATACATCAAGTATAGGCAGCAATCCATCAAACCCTAATTCATGTAACTAAAAGGAAAAACACCCAAAACATGATAACAACCATCATTCACCACAAATTTGAGATGCTAAGCTAATTTAAACAAGATCAAGAGTAAGAAATGGGGAAATCATCATCCTTACCTTGCTTAAGTGTCTTCCAAGAGCAACCCTAGTTCTTCCTTTCAAAATTTCACCAATACTCCACTAGCTAAACACCCAAGGATGACTTTAATCGGTTTGTTTTCTTTGTTTCCTCACTTGGTGACTAGATTCAAGAAGAAATGGAGCAACTTTCGCTTGGTGTTTTCCTCTCCCTCTCTCTCGGCCATGCAGCAGAAAAAATGAAGAAGAAATGCAGCTCCAAGGTTATAAGAAGGTTGGACAATTGGTCTTGGTCAAGACCCTTAATGGTGTGACACTTGTCACTACCAATTACCAAGCAAAATTTTCTTTTTCTTTCTTGCAATTTCAGCCCCAAAATTCGGTCAAGGCTAGCTGGAAATTAAGGAGATATTTTGCTCAAATATTAATGAGCTTGTATGGTAAGAAAGTGGTGGTCAAGCGGTGTTCAATCGATAGTGCATGGTTCACGTCGATTCGCACCATTTTTCCTTAAATCGCACGTACTAGGGTTTTTTTTACTTCCTATTCACTAACTTTTTATCATTTCTTCTAATCACATATTATTTCTCACCCAAAAGTCACTCTTAAGCACCAAATTTGATCCTCGCTCCGTACCAGATGATTACACGACGGATACACGAAAAATCCTATTTCACTTCGAATTGAAATCGGAAAGGAAAACCCTAATTTCCTATGATCATTGGCACTTTTTCTAGGGTGATTAAGTAGCAATATGGTATAGAATAATAATTTCCAAATTATTTTCAAATAAAAGGAAATTTTCAAGAAATATGCAAGTCCTCACACCAACCTTAAGAAGTGCACTTTTTGCACTGATCAACTTATTTTTTTAGGATATGTTATAAGTGCACAGGGGGTACAAGTTGATCAAGCAAAGGTGAAGGCTATAAATGAATGGCCAACACCTACCAATATAAGTGAGGTGGGGAGTTTTCATGGCTTGGCAATCTTCTACAGACGCTTTGTCAAGGACTTTAGCACCCTAGCCGCCCCACTTACAACCATTGTCAAGAAGAACGCACCATTTCAATGGGGGGAAGAACAAGCTAAGTCCTTCCAAATACTTAAACACAAGCTCACACATGCACCTGTTTTAAGTTTACCTATGACAAACCTTTTGAAATAGAGTGTGATGCTTCTGGTATAGGTATTGGGGTTGTTCTACTCCAAGAAGGTCGTCTGATTGCCTACTTTAGTGAAAAGCTAAATGGAGCCGCTTTGAACTACTCAACTTATGACATGTAGCTCATGGCCTTAGTTCGATCACTCCAAACTTGGCAACACTACTTTCGACCTCGAGAGTTCGTCTTACAGACTGATCATGAATCGCTCAAACACATCAAGTTGCAAACCAAATTGAGCAAACGACATGCAAGATGGATAGCCTTCATTGACACTTTTGCGTTCGTGATCAAGTATAAAACAGGTAAGTCTAATGTAGTCGCTGATGCACTTTCTAGACGACACATACTTCTTACTACATTAGATGCTAAGTTGTTAGGCTTTGAATTTCTTAAAGGTCTTTATGCAACTGACCCAGATTTTGGAGAGATTTTCACTTCCTTGCCACAAGACACTCGTGAGCATTACTGTGAGGACCCATAAAATTTCCTTATTTTATATCATATTATTCTATTTCTTTTCATGCATTTTCTTTATTTTATTTTACTACCTTAATTTTCTAGACATTTATAAGTGAGTATAATTTTTTAAAACATTTTTTCTAGTATAAGTTAGTTCGGGTTAATTTGGAAGTGTATTAAGGACGTGGGACCCGCTAGTACGGTTAGTACGATGAAATTTTGACGATTAAGTGAAGTTTTGCATAAAGGGATATTATATTTTACAAGGTGTTGGGAGATAATTAGAGATTAGCTAGATAGAATAGCCTTGGAAGATAAGAAGATTAGAACAAAATCTTAAAGGTGCCACGTGTCGCGGCCCTATTCGAAGTTGGACTTGACCAACCTTTCTTGCCTTTTTTAAAACCTAATTTTGACCAAAATTTCTTCTCATTTTCATGAGCCTTGGCCGAATTTTGTGAGGAGAAAAACCAAGGATGAGAGTTCATTTTCACTTCAATTTCTTGCTCAAATCTTGAGTTCCAATCATAACTTTTGCAAATCACTCCATAAAAGTGCTAGCTAAAGTAGTTTCCAAGGTGGTTGTGGAGTAAATTTGGGAGGAAGATGATGTGTGCACGGACCTCGGCCCAGGCAATGACCCAGTTCGAGTACCATTGGGCCCAGTCACACGTGCACGGGCTAAGCAATTTAAGGAATCACTCCAAGCCCTTGTGCGGAATGTTCAAGACCAACAAGGGGTTCATCAAGACATTGAAGGCTTGGAAGGTGATAACCCAGTTGTCTGCACGATGATCCAAGCCCGCGAAAAGAGCCTGTGAAGAGCCCAAGCGGCCCATGGCCGATTAGGCCTTAGTGTTAGGAGTCGTAAGTTAAATTAGTCCACTTGTTAGCCATGGATTCGGCCCACCTTTTTGTTGAAGGATGGTCGAACCCTTAGGCCCTTTAATTGAGTCCATGGATCGACCCACCCTGTCCAAAGAGTGGCCGACCAACTAGCTAGTCGATATTAGGGGTTTTGATATTAGGGTTTCCTTAGTCTTGCCTATATAAAGGCTTTCTTTGTAAGCATTAAGGGTAGACGTTTTATCAATAAAGTTTGTTATTTTCGATTCTTCTTCTTGAGAGAGAATTCGAGCCTTTCACTTGCTTTGGCAAGGGTGTTGAGCAATCTTGCATCTTGTCCTTGATTGTTCTACCGACCTATTCCCCTGGAGTATTCACCTTCGTCGGAGTGTCGTCTACTGCCTTTAATCAAATCATGTCGTCCGTTTGATTCTAGGTTCTGCAATCTAAGCGTTGGACAACCTCGCTAGATCCTTGGGCAAACGTGCTACGTGTCTCGAAACAAGTTGATCGAGGAACGTATCAGTTGGCTTCAGAGCTTTGGTGGAGGTATCTTTCGTTATATCCTCATTTTTCGTATTTGTGTCTAAGATTTTGGTGTTATTTTTTCCGCTGCCTTGTGTCAAAAAAATAAAAATAAAAATAACCGATAGCATCTTTGTTCTTGTGTCTCTCAATTTCTTTTGGATTGTGTCACTTGTGAGAGCCCGTAATTTCATTTTAGGGTTTTATTATATTCAATGGCTTGTTTTCTGCACTTTTTGTATCCGAAAAATTTTCTAGATAATTTTTATGAGCAGATATAGTTTTTAGATGATTTTTCTAGTATCAAATGGATTTTGAGAAATTAAGAGCGTATACCGGACGTGGGACCCACTAGTGCGAAAAGTTCAGAAAAATTCGGTCAACTAGGTTAAGTTTTGAATACTGGAATTAATTTACCGGGTGTTAAGAGATAAGTAGAGGGTGCTAAGTGGATTGAAATAAAAGAGACAAGGTAGGTGAGCATTTAATAAAAGGTGACAAGTGTCACCATTTGAGTGGTCCAACCTTAAGACCACTATTCATGGTCTTACCATTTGACTTACATAAACCAAAAATGACCCAAAAATCATCAAAAAATCCTCAAAGGTGGCCGGCCCTCTCTTGCTCTCTTTCTCTCTCTCTTACTCCAAGCACAAGGAAGAAAACACTTCAATCTTGTTCCAAATCACGAAAACCAACCATCCAACCTTGATTTTGCTCCATAAAACCACTTAAGGAAGTGTTGGTGAGTTGTTGTGTGAAGTTTTTTGGAAAGTTAAGGTGACCAATAGCTCTCTCTCTCTTGTTTCTAAGGTAAGTTGTGAAGAACCACCCTCCTCCTTTAATTGATGCTTAAATCATGCTTAGTGGTAGTATGAGATGCAAGTTTATGGATTATTTCTTGATTTGTGGTTGAAATGATGAAGTTTTATTATTTTTGGGGATTTTTCTGTTTTAATATAAGCATGATTGTGTGGCTATCTATGATGATTAGAAATGATATATAATGACTCTAGGAGGTGGAAAAAGTGATTAATTGCAACCAATTTCTGGTTTGGAAGAAATTTCAGAAAGTTAGGGTTCTTGAGGGAGCATTCTGCCCGAATTTTTAGGTCCTAGTTAGAGGCCGAATTGGCCTTGACCTAAAACATGAAAGTTGTAGGGAATGACATTTTAGAGGTGCCTACAAAATTTCAGGTCAATCGGATTAGTGTAGAATGAGATAAGTCGAAATTACTATTGCTGTTCTGGCTTTACCCGAATGTAAGAACTGCGCCTGTAATTGATTGTTTTGGCTGGAATTGCTTCCGAATTGGTCATTGAGGCCTTCTGATGAAATTTATCCCTGTTTCTTAGCTTTCAGCTGGTTTTGGAATTTCTGGATTTGGATTTGGAGAGCCTGAGTTATGATGTTTCCGCTAGAATGCATTTTGGTGAATCTGTTTTACGTTTTTGATGTAGTATCTTGCATTTTTGACCTGTTTGCACTCAAAACTGGGTTGAGTGACCTTCTGTGATGTTGTAGCCCTGTCTTTTAGCTTCGAAATGGTGGGTCTTGAACCCTCATCCGATAATCGTAGTGAAATTGGTGCCATTACCGCAAAATGAGGACAAAAACTTTTTTTTCAGGGCCAAAGCTAATTGCATTTCCGAATTTTCTGGTTTCCTTTAATGTTTGTATATGCTTATGGAACCCTATTGGGGTCATGTTTGGCCTTGGTTTATGACTCGTTATCGAGTCTCATTGTAATTGTTTGCATGTTTTAGGACGTGACGGTGGTGCACAACGTTCTTTTGACGGAAGTGCATAAAACCACATTTGCTAGCTTGGTGAGTACTACTCACTTGTATGTTACTATATGGCTTTGAATGTAAATTGCTTGAAGTGAATTGAATGTGACTTGATTGAAAGTGAAAGTGTACTTTATCACTCTCACTTATATGCCTTATATCATTGTTGTCATGTTATTGGAATGTTACATGAAATGTTACATGAAATGAAATGAAAGTGAATTGATTGGACGAGTATCCAACGACTACAAATGTTATCATTGAGCTCAACCCCATTGGTAGTTGATTGAATCGAGCCGGCGAGGGCTTGGTCGTGCCAATTAATGAAGCTTGGGTAAAGTTATATGGAATCTTGTAGTATGCGAGACTCTCGATTCCGGTATACTCGAGTAATACCAAAGTGCAAGTGTTTGGATTTCGGGCCCGGTAGGGGTATGTTAGGTGGAAGGAGTGGGAGTAAAGTGGAGTCTACGGTTGGTTACTTTTGAACATTGACGGAGAGTCAATGACGTCCGATCAAGAAATGCAAACGAGGAAAGGGCTCTTGAGAGCCATCTGTATCCTTTTATCACCATATTTGACGTGTACCTTTGCTTATTTTACCATATTGAATGAAAGCTTGATGCTTATATGCACTTGGTTGCGTAAGTGATAGTATCTCACTGGGCAATTAGCTCACACCGTTCCTTTTGTTTTCCTTACAGCAATATGACTCTTTTTGGAATGAATCTTGATAGATGGTTGCCGAATGAACTAGATGTACATCTCTTTTGTATTGTATATGAAGAGAAACCCTAAATGTATCTTTAGGGCCGTTTTCACTTTCAATTTGGCAAACCGTGTATATATTAACTTTTGAAAACTTTTGTATGTCACTTTGGATTGTAATTGCTAACGTTCAAGATGTGAATGTTTGTTTGATATTTGGTTGCGTTCCGACGGGTCGGTTACTATTCATGGCCGACTCCGAATTTCATTTTTTTTTAATTTTGGGTTATTTTGCCATTTTGACTCGTTTACGCGCGTTTATAAGTTCCGGAACGCGATAGACCGCTCTAAGCTGCATCGTTAGTCCTGGCGAGAGCTGGGCAGGCAGTCCGCTAACCCCTTTGGTTCGCCTTAGGGGAAAGTGGGGCTGTCACATCACTTCGTATCAAGCAATTCTGGTCGTGAAGTTTTGTGTCCCTCCCGCGCCAATTGCTGATCCATTGTGTTGTGTCAATCTGTCTTGGTCTTTAGCCTTCGGCCAAGCAACAAAAAAAAAAAGAATCTGTTCAAGTGTTCTTACGACGTGTTGTAGACAAATCCATCCACAACTTGTCGCTTGCGTTTGAGTCGTTGTTGCATAACATTCTGCCCGTAAGTGTTGCTCCTTGTTTGTGTCAAATCTGTCCATGCATGCATAGTTGTTGCCTTGACAAATCTGACCATATCTTGTGTCGATTGTTGCACCAAGAATCTGTCCAAAACAACAACCACACAAGTAGGCGACGGCTAGGGTTTTCCTTGGCGGTTAGGGTTTGTTTTTGGCGGCTAGGGTTTGCTTTTGACGGCTAGGGCTTCATCTTTTCAAATCTGTCCAAATCAGTTCATGAACTATCCAAGTTGCTTTCTTAATTTTCTAGACTAATTTTGGGTTAACTTGTTGGGTCTTGCGAATCTTGAAGGAAACCTACAAGGATCTAGGGTTTCTTGAGTTTCTTGAAATCAATCTTGAAACCCTTGAAGCTCTTGAAAGCTTCTTGGAGAATTCTTGCGAGAACTTGATGTTTGAGCGTTGCTTGTGGAAAAAATAGGGGGCTGACCGAATCTGGAAATTATTTCTTGCGGCCAAGTGGCCTTTGCTTTTCGTTGTTAAGTTAAAAAAAAAAGAAAAAAGAAAAAAAAAAGAAACGGAAAAAGAAAAGAAAGAGGAAGCACGCGGTTGGCAAGAAGCAAAGAAGACAAGCAAGGAAGTAAACTTGTATTGCCAAATCTGTTTGTACCTTTTGTAACCAGCAAATTACACAAAGAAAGCGTTCAAAAGTTTTGTCCTACCTCTTCTTGCAATTCTTGATCACCTTGTGCCTTGATAACTTGAACCACCCTTCGAGGTTCTTGAATTTCTTGGCCATCTTGTGTCTTGAAAACTTGAACTTCCCTTCAAATAAAAAGTTTCTTGTACGTTCTTGCATCCATACGGGGCTTTCTTGGCTTAGGAACAAAATTCTTGGGAGCTTCTTGAGCAGCCCGTTAGGGGGATCCTTGAGTGACATTGCTCACATTATCTTGGGAGGCCATTGTCTTGAAACAAGAACCAAAGCTGCCTTGCCTTGCAAAGAGAGGGGGGGCCGAATTGTTTGTTCCTTGAAGTGTGAAGGGGGCCGAATTTCTTGGAGAAAGGTGCGGCTGTGAAGAGAGGGGTTTTTATAGGGAATTAGCCGACCTTGGGAAAGGGTTCAAGAAGGAGAAAAATTCTTGAAATTTCGGTTAAAGGAAGGAAAGAATCCAAATCTGTTTTGGAGAGGAATTTGGAAGTTTCTAAAGGTTGTTCAAGAGAGGTTTCCTAAGGAGTTTCCAAAACCAACTTGTTTTCCCAATTAATTTAGGAAACTAAGAAAAATACTTGGATAACTCTTTGTTTCACTTGGACACTTTCCTATTTCCTCTCCTTGCTTTAGGGAACCACTCCTACTTTCACTCCTACGTTTTAGGAACCACTCCTACATCTTAGGAAACCTAGGGCTTCCTTTCTTAGCGTTATTCCCAAGTCTGCCCGCCACCCAAAACCTTTCAAATTTCGTCCATTCCATCTCAAAATCTCGCCCAATTGTGTCCTGCACTCTTGCTTACTCTTGTGGGAAAAGTTGGTGACGATTATTGGACTCGAGCAGCATTTCTCATCCACCTCAACCGACAGGTAAAGGCATTGGGTAAGATTACTTAGAGAGTGTCTTGAGTGATAAACAGAGCGAGAGTGATACACTAAGGGAGTAAAGTGAGGATATATTTGCACTATTTCTTCTTGTTATTAACCTTTTGCAGGGCATCAAGAGAGACATGGAGCAACAACAACCACCCACTGACTACTCCTTGATGTTCACCGCCATGAAGAACGAGCTTAGGCGAGTTAGTGAGCAACAAATGGAGGAATTGCACACTCGCTTTGATGAACGAACTCTCCAAGAGTCTCACATGAGGCTCTCGATCTAGATCTCACAACCGGAGTAACCGTGACACCAGGGGAGCAAATAGTGAAGCCTACTCGGGTAGTGAGGATGATGAACGTGCTGAGAGGCCTACGAGGGACACGTCTAAAAATGAACTTAAGGGACTCAAAATTCAAGTTCCCGCGTTCAAAGGCAAGAGTGATCCCGAAGCTTACTTGGAATGGGAAGGCCGCATTGAGATGGTCTTCGACTGCTACGACTATAGTGAGGAACAAAAGATTAAAGTTGCCACCGTTGAGTTCACCGACTAAGCACTAGTTTGGTGGGACCAAGTAAGGACCCATGGAAGGAGAATGGGAGAACCACGCGTCCGAACTTGGCGAGAACTCAAGACATTGATGTGTAAGAGATTCGTTCCAAGCTACTACAATCGAGATCTCCACTCCAAACTGCAAACCCTCACTCAAGGCAACATGAGTGTAGAGGATTATTACAAGGAGATCGAAATGGCCATGATGAGGGCAAACATGCAAGAGGATGGCGAAGCGACCATGGCTAGGTTTCTTAGAGGTCTCAATCCTAACCTTCAGGAAGCCTTGGAGCTCCAATATTATGTGGACATTCATGACCTTCTTGAGTTAGCCATCAAGGCTGAGAGGGGAAAGAAATTGAGGCGTGGGGCCCGTACCTTCCAATCTTCTAACTCGACCACATGGAGGGGCAACCAACCACGGAGAGCGACCTACGAAGCTGGACATTCGGCTACCCCAACTTCTTCTAGCCGAATTCAAGGTAATGCCTCCGCCCGTAATACCCATTTTACCCCTAACAAAGCTGTTGATGCATCCAGATCCGCTTCGAAGACACCTCTTGAGACGCCTAAGACTAGGAGTAGGGACATCAAGTGCTTTAAATGCCAAGGGTTTGGACATATTCAATCTCAATGTCCAAACCAACGAGTCACACAATGGCGAGATCGTGTCCGATGATGACAATTGTGAGGAGGTGCCCGAATTGGTCAACAACGACTGCCTGGAAGATGATTCAGCTGCGGATGCTTGCTCGCCTACGCAAGGAGAAGTAGGTTGCTTGGTGGCACGACGAGTGCTAACCGCCCGAGTTAAGGAGGACGAGCAACTACAAAGAGAACCTATTTTACACTCGTTGTAAGATCGATGACAAAGTGTGTAGCCTCATCATCGATGGTGGGAGTTGCATGAATGTGGCGAGCTTGCTCATGGTTGAGAGTTTAGGGCTCCCAACTACCCGACATCCACATCCTTACCCCCTCCAATGGCTGAGTGAGGATGGCGAGGTACTTGTCTTCAAACAGGTACGCGTTCCCTTCTCAATTGGTAGTTACATTGATGAAGTTGTATGTGACATCGTGCCTATGCATGCTACACATGTCATCTTGGGAAGACCATGGCAATTTGACAAACACGTCACATTCGATGGAAGGGCAAATACGTACACACTTTTGCACGAAGGCAAGCGTAAGGTCCTCACACCACTCACACCTGCACAAGTTTATGAGGACCAACTAAAATTACAAAGGGAGTGTGACATAGACCGTCAAAAGCGAAAGCAAAAGACGGCCGACCCTGGCAAGAGCTCCACTTCTACAAGTGAGCCATCGACCAAGGGTCAAGTGAGCACACCTAGTGTTATGCATACCAAATCCCCTACTACACCTTCCACTAGGAAGCAAAACATGATCATTAAGGCTAAGGACGTTAGAAAAGTTGTGAATTCTGACCAGCCTGTGCTTCTCATGATTTGCAAACATGTGCTCTTAGATGTTGCTGAGCTCGATAAGGCATTGCCTTCGAGTATGGTTGCTCTTTTGCAGGAATTCGAGGATGTATTCCCTGATGATGTCCCTGACGGTTTACCACCCATTCGAGGAATTGAGCATCAAATAGACCTGATTCCTGGAGCACCCCTACCCAACAAACCACGTTACCGCATGGGTCCTGAGGAGACAAAGGAGTTTCAAAGGCAAGTTGATAGCCTCTTAGGTAAGGGTTGGGTAAAAGAGAGTTTAAGTCCTTGTGCTGTACCTGTGGTACTTGTCCCCAAAAAGGATGGTACTTGGCGCATGTGCACTGACTATAGGGCTGTAAATGCTATCACTATCAAATACCGTCATCCCATTCCTAGACTTGATGATATGCTTGATGAACTCGATGGTGCTATCATTTTCATCAAAATTAATTTAAGGAGTGGCTATCATCAAATAAGGATGAAAGAAGGCGATGAGTGGAAAACGGCCTTCAAAACCAAACATGGTCTCTATGAGTGGCTAGTCATGCCTTTTGAATTGACTAATGCCCCTAGCACCTTCATGCGACTAATGAACCATGTTTTGAGAAATTTTATTGGCAAATTTGTCATTGTTTACTTTGATGACATTCTGAAGTGAACATGAGCATTTGGAGCATGTGAGACTAGTTCTTGAGACACTTCGACAGGCGTGTCTATACGCTAATCTTAAGAAGTGCACCTTTTGTACTAATGAGCTTGTGTTTTTGGGCTATGTAGTAAGTTCGCAGGGCATCAAAGTGGACGAGTCCAAGATTGAGGCCATCAAGCAATGGGCAACTCCTACATCCATCCCTGAGGTGCGTAGCTTTCTTGGGTTGGCAGGCTTCTATCGGCGTTTTGTCAAAGACTTTAGCATCGTTGCCACCCCATTGACCGCCGTGACCAAGAAGAATGACAAATTCCATTGGGGGGAAGCCTAAGAACAAGCATTTCTTTCCCTCAAAAGCAAACTCACACACGCACCTGTTTTAGCATTACCCAACTTCAACAAAACTTTTGAAATCGAATGTGATGCTTCTGGTGTAGGTATTGGCGCCGTCCTGATGCAAGACAAAAGGCCTTGTGCCTTCTTTAGCGAGAAACTGGGAGGAGCTGCCTTAAACTATCCTACGTACGACAAGGAGTTGTATGCACTGGTGAGGGCCTTGGAGACCTGGCAACACTATCTTCGCCCTCGGGAGTTCGTGATACACATCGATCATGAGCCATTGAAGTATCTCAAAGGGCAACCTAAGTTAAGTAAGAGACATACCAAATGGGTAAGTTTCATTGACACTTTCTCCTATGTCATTAAGTACAAAACTGGCAAAACGAATGTGGTAGCTGATGCTTTATCTCGTAGACATTCTTTGATTGCTGTTCTTGATGCCAAGTTGCTAGGGTTTGAGATGCTCAAGGAGATATATACCCATGACCATGACTTTGGGGAAATCTATGCATCTTGTATTCTTCCATTCGTGATCTTTTGGTTAGAGAGGCACACAGTGGTGGTCTCATGGGACACTTTGGCATTGTTAAGACTCTCGCCATGTTACAATAGCACTTTTACTGGCCGCACATGCGTAGGGATGTTGAACGCATGGTTGGTAGATGTGTCACTTGTCATAAGGCAAAGTCTAAAACAAATCCAAATCCATACGGCCTGTATACCCCATTGCCTATTCCTCACTATCCTTGGGTAGACTTGTCTATGGACTTTGTGTTAGGCCTACCTAGGTCGCCAAGGGGTAATGATTCCATCTTTGTCGTGGTTGATAGATTCTCTAAGATGGCACATTTTATCCCCTGTCACAAAACTGACGATGCATCTCATATTGCTACTTTGTTTTTGAAAGAAATTGTCCGTCTGCATGGCATGCCTGAGACCATTGTTAGTGATAGAGATGTAAAGTTCTTGAGTTATTTCTGGAAGACATTGTGGTCTAAGCTTGGCACTAGGTTGTTATTCTCCACCACCAGTCATCCACAAAGCGATGGACAAACTGAAGTTGTCAATCGCACACTTGGTACTCTACTTCAAGCTTTGATTAAAAAGAATCTTAAAACTTGGGAAGAGTGTTTGCCTCATGTTGAATTTGCCTACAATCGAACTGTTCATAGTGCTACACACTACTCACCTTTCAAGATTGTTTATGGCTTTAACCCGCTGACCCCCCTGGATTTGGTACCCTTACCTTCCTCTGAGCACACAAGCTTAGATGGGGAAAAGAAAGCTGATTTTGTGCGCAGGTTATATGAAGCCGTTAGAGCAAACATTGAGAGGCGTACTCAGCAATACATCTAGCAAGCAAACAAGCAGCGTCGTAAGATGGTTTTTGAGCCAGGAGACTGGGTTTGGCTACACTTGAGGAAGGAGAGATTTCCCAAGCAGCGACAAAACAAGTTATCCCCAAGAGGAGATGGACCCTTTCGAGTGCTCCAACGAGTCAATGACAATGCTTACAAATTGGAGCTACCTGGGGAGTACACTGTTAGTGCGACCTTCAATGTCGCAAATTTGAGCCCATTTCTTGACGAGGAGGATCCAGATTTGAGGGCAAATCCTTCTCAAGAGGAGGGGACTGATGTGTGCACGGACCTCGGCCCAGGCAATGACCCAGTTCGAGTACCATTGGGCCCAGTCACACGTGCACAGGCTAAGCAATTTAAGGAATCACTCCAAGCCCTTGTGCGGATTGTTCAAGACCAACAAGGGGTTCATCGAGACATTGAAGGCTTGGAAGGTGATAACCCAGTTGTTTGCACGATGATCCAAGCTCGCGAAAAGAGCCCGTGAAGAGCCCAAGCGGCCCATGGCTGATTAGGCCTTAGTGTTAGGAGTCGTAAGTTAAATTAGTCCACTTGTTAGCCATGGATTCGGCCCACCTTTTTGTTGAAGGATGGTCGAACCCTTAGGCCCTTTAATTGAGTCCATGGATCGGCCCACCCTGTCCAAAGAGTGGCCGACCAACTAGCTAGTCGATATTAGGGGTTTTGATATTAGGGTTTCCTTAGTCTTGCCTATATAAAGGCTGCATTAAGGGTAGACGTTTTATCAATAAAGTTTGTTATTTTCGATTCTTCTTCTTGAGAGAGAATTCGAGCCTTTCACTTGCTTTGGCAAGGGTGTTGAGCAATCTTGCGTCTTGTCATTGATTGTTCTACCGACCTATTCCCCTGGAGTATTCACCTTCGTCGGAGTGTCGTCTGCTGCCTTTAATCAAATCGTGTCATCCGTTTGATTCTAGGTTCCGCAATCCAAGCGTTGGACAACCTCGCTAGATCCTTGGGCAAACGTGCTACGTGTCTCGAAACAAGTTGATCGAGGAACGTATCAAAGAAGCCTAAGATACCATTTTGATGTGTGCACGAACCTTAGCCCAAGTAATGACCCAGTTCGAGTTCCATTGGGCCCAGTAACACACGACCAGCCCTTGTGCAAAATGTCCAAGACCAACAAGGAGTCCATAGGGACATTGAAGGCTTGGAAGGGGATAATCAAGTTGTCTATACAATGATCCAAGCCCATGAAGAATCAAGTGGGCCTCCAAGTGGGATGGCCGACTAAGCCTTGGGCCTTAGTGCTAGGTTTCAATTGCTTTGAGTTAGATTAGATTGTTTTATTGAGTCATGGGTCGGCCCACCTTGTCCAAGGAGTGGCCGAACCTCCTTTCCTATTTTCCTTAGGGTTTCATTAGTCCCTTAGCCTATATAAAGGCTTACTTTGTACGGTTAAAGGGGTACACAATTATCATAATAAAATTCTGATTTGTTTCTCTTCAATTATTGAGAGCATTCGATCCTTTACTTGCTTTTGACAAGGGTTCTTGAGCAATCTCGCGAAGGTCCTTGATTGTTCTACCGACCTATCCATTAGAGTACTCATCTCTGTTGGAGTCGTCGTTCTACTACCCTTCAACCAATTCGTGTCGTCCATTTTGGTTTTAGATCCCGCAACCCAAGCATTGGACAACCTCGCTAGATCCTTCGGCAAACCTGCTACGTGTCTCGAAACATGTTGATCGAGAACCGTATCACATCTTTCTTGTGGTTATAAGGTAACTTACCAAGAAAATCCCTCTCTACTTCTAATACTAGCATACTTGTGGTTTGGAGTTGGAAAATATGTAATTTTATGAGATATTTGATGACTTGAGGTGGTGAGATGGGAAAATTTCAGTTTTATGGTGAATATTTTGCTCTTATTTGATGCTTGAGCATTAGCCTTGGATTGGATTGATAGATTTGTTATGTGTAATATTGATATTTTATATGCTAGGTTTACTTGTCTACAAAGAATTTCAGCTTGTATGTATGAAATTCAGATTAGGGTTTCCATTTAGGATTGAATCTGCCTGTTTCTGACCTTCATATTCGTCCATGTTACAGGCCGAATCAGCTCTTGCTCAAAACATTAAAATTGTAGAAAATTGAGTTAACTATCTGCCTATAAAATTTCAGCTCAATAGGAGCATTGTAGCATGTGACATAACTAAAATACCCTTGACTACCCAAATGCCCTATTTCACGGACAGTTTTCTATTTTCTCTGAGATTTCAATTTTTGACCTTAAAAATCCAAGAACTGGGTGTCGATGTCTTCATAGGAAATGTAGGTCTATGTCTTAGCTTAGAAATGCCATAAAATTTACCCCAATCCAAAAAGTATAGCTTAAGTTGTGACCAAAACGCTGAAAGATGTCAAACTTACTACTTAGCCATTCGTCTTTAAAACTGGTTTCCAGCTTTGATTTTGATGCGTGTATTGCTAGAATTGACTTGTATCTGGACGACTTTGAGCCTAATTGAGGAGCTATTGTGTTAAGTTTACTTATGTGTTTACTTATGTGTTGAATTGGGCTGAGTTGAGGGAAAAAAATGAAGCCATAAATGGCTGGAATATAGCGAAATACAAATGGCATGTTGTCCCAAATTTTAGGGCTATGTGATTCCTTTGAGTTGGGTTGATTGTGAGTAGAAATGAAAGGTTTTGGGGTCGTTTATACCCTTGGCACCAATTGTTACTTATTTTCACTCCTAAGTTCTATTTTACCTTGCATTAGTAGTTATTGAATAGGTACGACTCGTAATCGAGTCTCAATTGTTTCTTGGTTGTTCTTAGGACGTGTTGGCGGTCAAGGGCATTTCTTGGGAGGAAACTTTTGAAGTTATCCTTGCTTGAACTGGTGAGTGTACCACTCGCATGACTTGTTGCCTAACTGTTTTACCTGTACCTGCAATATGTGACTTGAATGACTGTAACACCTGCATAATTCTGGACGAGACGAGGGTGTACTTCATCACACTCGTCTTGATACGTTCCTCGATCAACACGTTTAGAGACACGTAGCACGTTTGCCCAAGGATCTAGCGAGGACGTCCAACGCTTGGAATTGCGGGATCTAGAACCAAACGGACGACACGATTTGATTCAAGACGGTAGACGACACTCCGATGAAGGTGAATACTCCAGGGGAATAGGTCGGTAGAACAATCTAGGACAAAACGCAAGACTGCTCAAAACCCTTGCCAAAGCAAGTAAAGGGGGTCGAATCTCTCTCTCAAGAAGAATCGAAAATATGCAAAACTTTATTGATAAAACGTCTGCTAAAACCTTACAAAGCAAGCCTATTTATAGGCTAAAGTGACTAAAACCCTAAAGGCTAGGAAAAGGAAAAAGTCGGCCCATGCTTTTGGAACGAGATGGGCCGGCCCATGCTCTTACTTAATCATTAACTAATCGCTAACTAATTGATGGGGCCTAAGGCCTTATCCTCTTGGTGGCCCGCTTGACTCTTCGTGGACTTGGATGATTGTCTCTCTCCAAGCCCTCAATATCTTAGTGAACTCCATGTTGGTCTTGAACGTTCCTTGAATTGCTTAGCCCGTGCACATGTGACTGGGCCCAATGGTACTTGAACTGGGTCATTGGTGGGCCAAGGTCCGTGCACACATCAGTCCCCTCCTCTTAAGAAGGATTTGTCCTCAAATCCAGATGGGGATGGAAGATACTAACAAGAGTTAGTAGTATGACAACTCAAATCGATAGTGCGTTTGGTTCTAGATCCCGCAATTCCAAGCGTTGGACGTCCTCGCTAGATCCTTGGGCAAACGTGCTACGTGTCTCGAAACGTGTTGATCGAGGAACGTATCAGTTGGTATCAGAGCTTTGGTTGAGGTATCTTCCGTTATATCCGTAGTTGTGTCTTAGTTTTTCATTATTTCCGCTGCCTTGTTCTAACAAAAAAAAAAAAATCTGTTCGTTAGCTTTGTTGCTTGTTGAGCCGTTTCCTTTCCTTTTGTTGTCTAGAAATTCTGGTAGTTGTTCTTAATGTTTGTCCATTTGAGTCTTCAAGTCTGTCCGTTGCTGCCTTGTTAGTTTTCTTAAAACAAAAAAAAAAAGGGAACAAACAAAATCTGTTTGCATCGCTTGTCAAAAAAATTTCTGGCCGCTAGTTCTTTTGGTCGCGTCAATTCTGGTTAGTTGTGTGTTGTTGTTGCTAGTCCTAATCTGTCCAGATTTCGTACCCTTGTGACAACCATTCTGTCCAGCAATTAGCCATAGCCGAATCTGCAAAAAAAAAAAATAAAAATAAAAAAAGAGAAGACGGCTAGGGTTTGTCTAATTCCGCGGCTAGGGTTTCCATTGATTGCTGAATCTGTCCAAGCCTTGTTTGGGGCCATCCAAGCTGTTTTAATTAGTTTTCTAAAACTGACTTGTGGATTAAACTTGTTGGAGTTGAGAATCTTGAAGGAAACTACAACCATCTAGGGTTTCTTGAGTTCTTGGAATTAAATCTTGAAGTTCTTGAAAGTTCTTGGTAACTCTTGGAGTTCTTGGCTGATTAGTTGTGGGACGTAGGGCTGACCAGAAATCTGGTGTGTGAACCTCTCTCCGTCCAGGCTTAGTTGCATTTGTTAAGTCAAAAAAAAAAATAAATAAATAAACAAACAGAAACGCAAAAGACAAGAGGGAAAGAAAAGAAACATTCGGCCAACACAAATCCAAGAAGGAAGCCGTGACCCTTTATTGCCAAATCTGTCTTGTTATTTCTTGTTTTCAAACCAGAAAATTACATCAAGCAAAGAAAAGAATTCAAAAGTTTTGACCAACCTCTTCTTGAAATTCTTGGTTACCTTGAGCCTTGATCACTTGAACAACCTTTGTTTGTGGTTCTTGACCATCTTGAACTTTAAACACTTGCACCTCTCTTCGAATAAAAAGTCTCTTGTATGATCTTGCATCCATACGTGGCTTTCTTGGTTTAGGAGTGAATTTCTTGGGAGATTCTTGAGTAACATCACTCGCATGTTCTTGGGAGTCCATTAGAGCCAAATTTCTGGAATCACAAGAGCTAATTTCTGGAGTCACAAAGAACCGAATCTGCCTTGAAGGAGAGAGAGACGAACTTCTTGTTCTTGGAGTAGAGGGAGAGCCGAATTATTTGGGTAAGTTGCGGCTGTGAAGAGGGAGTCTTATAGGGAGTATAGCCGACTTTGGGAAGGCCTTCAAGAGGAGGAAATCTGGAAATTTCAGAGTTCCAAATCTGGTTGGTGTTGTGAGAGTAAAGTGTGCGGCTGCTAAGTGGGATTTGAACCGACCTTGGGGTGGGTTTGAGAGGGAAATTTCTGGAAGCTTGCGGGTAGGAGAGAGGAGGAACCGAATCTGTCTTGAGAAGAGTTAGGAAGTTTCCAACTCCAACTTGTTTTCCAACTTCGTTTAGGAGACTAAGTAATATACTTGGATAACTCTTGGACACTCCTATATTTTCTCCTCCATTTTTGGATATCATACTACATTCTCTCATCCTTTTTAAGGAAACCACTCCTACATCTTAGGAATTCTTAGAGTTTCCTTTCTTGGAAATATTTTTTTCAAATCTGTCCGCCACCCTTAAGCTCTCCAAAACCGTCTTTCCCTTCACCGAAAAAAAACAAAGAATTCTTGCGTACTCTTGTGGGGATAAGTTGGTGACAATCACTGGACTCGAGCAACCTTTCTCAACTACCTAACCCAACAGGTAAAGGTATTTGGTAAGTCCATTAGAGTGAGTAATTGTGAGTGATACACGAGAGTAGAGTGTACATGCGTGAGCTTGTGTGTGGGAGGAAAATTCCTTTGCTCTACTAACCGTTTTGCAGGTCACATAGTCATGCCCACTAGAGTTGCATCTTACTCATACAATCAAGAATTCGTAGAGACCGAACCTTTCAAGAGGAGAGGTCCCAAGCGAAGTACCTCCAAGTACTCTAGTTCCATGCAATCCAGTTCACAATGTGGGTATCATTCACTCCGGAAGGAGATGCAACGCCACCGTGCTTTGTGTGTATACGAAAGGTATGAACAAGATTGTGATGAGTATGAGAAGCGTCTTGACAATCAAGACGAGGAGCTCGAGAATTTTCGAATTGAGTCAAAGCTTCGTGAAGCAAAGGATGAATTCCGAAGTCAAACTAAAGCATGGGTTGATTCTATGATGGAAAGACTTAGCCAAGTATGGGATTCCCACTTTGAGCAACTTAATCATGTGTCGGCCGGTGGTAACAAAGGAAATATTCATCCTAGTCCCTCGTCGATTGAAGAGCCCTCTATGAATGAGATGCAGCTAAGCCATGAACATAATCCGAACTCAAGTGCAATGAATGGACAATGGTCCGAGACAAATGGAGTGGGAAAAGGCAAGAATAGTTTGGCCTTATTGATGAGTAAAGAGGAGGAGTTGGCCATGTTCGCAAAAGTTGAAAGTGTGGACGTTTTGTTTGCTAACAAGCTAACATGTGTTTTGTTTAGTACCTCTTCTTTTGTGCAGATTAAACAAAGTCAAGTAGAGTTGGTCATGGCATGTTCCATTCCCACGTCACTTGGACACTTCGCGAGTTTCCATGGAGTTTGTCTTCTAGGAGCTAAATCTCTTTGGTCTCAATTCATGGAACCATGTCAACTCAAACCTGTCCACACCATTGGAGGATTGATTCGAGCTCGTCTTAAAAGGGAAATTTCAGATTCTACTGCTTGTTCTCTACCTATGGTTCATTCCTCACCTTTGCCTTATTTTGAGCATGATACTAGCACTAACTCTTGTTGCTCTCATGTAGGTGTTAAAGAGAAGTGTAAAGGACTAGCACTGGCATCTCAAGTTGAATCAATTGGTAGAAGGAATATTGAAGTGTCAAAGGGAGTTTTCTCATTTCCATCTTGTTCTACACCTTCTTACCATCTAGTTGATAATGTACCATTAGTTCTTTACCCGATTTCCGAATTGCTTCAAGTTGAAGGTTATTTTGTTTTTGTAGGTTGTAACGCTGTCCAAAATTTTCCAACTATGGTTAAGAACTTGCAACCCGATTTCGTGCTTATTCCTGCTGAAAGTGGAGCACGTTCGGGCTTCTTCACATGTCCAAAAGCTGGTCACCACGAGCTTACTTCACCAACTCCAACTTGCACAAATTCATATGATTCGTATGGAGTGCGTCTCACTTCATTGCTGCCACTTTTGTCGGGTGATACCCACAAATGTGTCAATAAAGATCCGAACGTTGGTCTTACATCACTGGTTCGTACTTCTAGGGAAGTGCAACCTGATTGGTTCAATGTTTCACCTCCAAATAGGCAAGTTGTGCCAAATCAGCAACAACCAGGGACGAGTCATACCACCTTGAAAAACCCGATTTGGAATTTCTCTTGCTCCCATGAGCATCATTCTGAAGATCCTTATCTTGTGCATGAGAATGGTGACACTATAACAATGCACGGCCGAAGGATGATTAGAGCGCTTTGGATTGCTACCTGGAAGTTTCGCGAGCCTTACACAAGCTCTTTCCTATCTTGGCGCATGTCCTTGTTTGAGAGCCTAATGAAGCTGACCAAACGACATTTAACTTGGCTCGTGACCTTTCATTTGTTCCCAACGTGGCTGACTTCCAAACGCACTATCGATTTGAGTTGTCATACTACTAACTCTTGTTAGTATCTTCCATCCCCATCTGGATTTGAGGACAAATCCTTCTTAAGAGGAGGGGACTGATGTGTGCACGGACCTTGGCCCACCAATGACCCAGTTCAAGTACCATTGGGCCCAGTCACATGTGCACGGGCTAAACAATTCAAGGAACGTTCAAGACCAACATGGAGTTCACTAAGATATTGAGGGCTTGGAGAGAGACAATCATCCAAGTCCACGAAGAGTCAAGCGGGCCACCAAGAGGATAAGGCCTTAGGCCCCATCAATTAGTTAGCGATTAGTTAATGATTAAGTAAGAGTATGGGCCGGCCCATCTCGTTCCAAAAGCATGGGCCGACTTTTTCCTTTTCCTAGCCTTTAGGGTTTTAGTCACTTTAGCCTATAAATAGGCTTGCTTTGTAAGGTTTTAGCAGACGTTTTATCAATAAAGTTTTGCATATTTTCGATTCTTCTTGAGAGAGAGATTCGACCCCCTTTACTTGCTTTGGCAAGGGTTTTGAGCAGTCTTGCGTTTTGTCCTAGATTGTTCTACCGACCTATTCCCCTGGAGTATTCACCTTCATCGGAGTGTCGTCTACCGTCTTGAATCATATCGTGTCGTCCGTTTGGTTCTAGACCCCGCAATTCCAAGCGTTGGACATCCTCGCTAGATCCTTGGGCAAACGTGCTACGTGTCTCGAAACGTGTTGATCGAGGAACGTATCACGTCTCTCTTGCTTATTTGTCGAGCCACTGTATGTGCTTGTACTTGTTACTTGAACCTGTTACTCGTTCTCTTGCCTGAGTGACTGTTTACTGTATAAACTGGAAATTGTTACTGTGCTTGACCTGATGTCGTTTGGAGGTGCATCCAACGACCTTCTTGTTAACCTTGAGCTCAAAACTTCATAGGGAGTTAATTGAATCGGGCCAGTAAGGGTTTGGTCGAGGAAATTGACAAACCATGGGGACTGTTCCTGGGAAATTTTTGGGTATTGGAGACTCTGGATTCCCGGTATACTCGAGTATTACCCATTCTTGTTCCTGTTTGGCGTTCGGGCCCGGCAAGGGGTATGTTTGGTGAACGGGATTTGGCGTTCTAAGAGGGGTCTACGGACATGTTTGTTTCATTAAACGTTGACGGAGGGTCAACGAGTTTGGATCAAGTACTGCAATGGGAATTTGGCTCCTGAGAGCCACCTGTATCCTTTCCACTTAAGATGATTATTTATTTCTTTATTTGTCGTGTCTATTTGAGTGATTGAAAGCAAATCTCCATGGTTCATGATTGCTTGTGTTTTGGGCACCTCATTGAGCGTAAGCTCACCCCCTTCCCGTTATCTTTGTTTTTCTTGCAGGGGCAAACTTTGAAACCATGATTTTGGAAGAAAAGGTCGAGCTAGTGTAAACGTTCTTTTGCTAAGCTCCTTTGTAATAGAAACCCTAATTGTATATTACTTAAATATCACATTTTGATTTATTCAATGTTGTATATAAGTGTTTAACCATGTACATTGAGTGTATTCATATGAGATAGTACGTTTTACGGCTTTGGTGAACTTTACTTGTGATCGTTGGACAATCGGGCGAGCGCGGCATTTGAAAGAGGAAAGAAAAATTTCTGGCGGGAAAATCTTTCAGGGAATCCAGCCGTATATCCGCCCAATTATTGGCCGGATAGTTGGGGCCAATAATTGGCCGAATTGGCAGGGGATGGTGGAAAAATTTGGTTTCACTACTGCCTTGAATCCGGCCAGATCTTGGCCGGATTGTGATGTGGCCGCGACTATTCATTTTCATTTTCATTTTGGTTCTTCGTTTTCACTTTCGTTGAAGCATTTAGTTGAAGTTCCATTTCACCGTATGGTTTGGTAATCATGTTTTCGGCTTAGTAATCTCTGATTGTTGGTTTCTTGGGGTTCAATCGCGCGTTTCATAGGGTTTACGATTGTTTTGACTCGTAGTCCTGGCGAGAGCTGGGCAGGCGGTCCGCTAAACCCTGGGGTATACCCTAGGGTGTGGTAGGGTCGTCACAGTTGGTATCAGAGCCGCTTCGCGTGGTCTCTGCACGGAGCGAGCTTGGGGCCAAGTGGTGTGACGGTCTCGATCATGTGACCAAGTGTAAAGGACTAGGTGCTTTTGAGCATAAACTATGAATTATGAAATGTTATAGGTTTCAAACCTTTATCGTGGTACTTGGAGACAATAGATGTATGTCCGATAGGAATTACAAATGTACATGATTTACTCTTGGGACTGGCCAACTCGAGTTGTGAATTATCTTATTTTGGATTCTTGTACCCGAATACGAAAGAGATGAAAGCCTAGGTTAGAAATGACTTGGGCAAACTAGAAATGTGATGCTATGGAACTTCGTGTGATGTGTTAGGGTGTTATTAAGTATGATTAATCCTGTCTAAGATATGAACTGTGATATTCTCGTAGAGTACGGACGGAGCCCTAGAGGGGGAGACGCACCTAGTTTAACTATGAGGGAGAGTCCGTTAGCCAGTTGGGAACTAGGTTAAAGCTCCTTTGAGCCATGTTTTGGTTCCGCGTGAAGGGTAGTTACGGGAAAGCTATCGGTTAGTTGCTTTTGTACTATTGGCTTAGTTTGTACATAGTACTTCTGCTGACCCCAATACTTTTATGGGATTCCTTTTGCTTGTATCCGGCTGACTGTTATTGTGTGATTTGCCTGATAAAATTGTGTTATATGTCTAATTGCTTTTGAGTTGTGTCTACTTTTGTCACTTGTACCCGCATACATTTGTTTTAATATTGCACTCGTGCTTCGACCCTAGACTGGTTAAACCAAATGGAGAGTACTCATGGTGGACGAGGCTGGGGGCGAGAACGTAGGCAACCCTTAAGTGAAGGAGAAAATCAGGAACCAATGCCTGAATCCAATCCTGAACCTAGAGTGGATCCTAACGTTCAAGTAGCTGCCACTATCCAGCGCATGACCGACCTTTTGGCTCACGTAGTAAAACATCAGGGCCAAAATCCTGTTAATCAGCCTGAAAACCCTGGTAATCATGGAGAGGGTGAGGATAGAGCCCTCGAACGATTTCCGAAGTTCTCCCCACCGAAATTCCTTGGAGGACCAGACCCTGACGTGGCCGAGAGGTGGATGGAGAAGATGATCGATATTTTTGTCACGTTGCACTATACTGAGGAGAGACAGGTGACATTTGCTGTCTTCCAACTGGAGGGAGCAACCCGTTCTTGGTGGAATGTAATAGGACTGAAATGGGAAAGAGAACAAACACCGAGGATGTGGGTGAACTTCATGAGGGAGTTCAATGCGAAGTATTTCGCACCTCTAATTTAGGAAAAGAAAGAAGATGAGTTCATTAGGTTTCGCCAGGGAGCTCAGACTGTCGCTGAATATGAGAGCCAGTTCACTAGGTTGTCTAAATTCGCACCCGAACTAATTGTGACTGAGCAAAGGAGGATAAGGCGTTTTGTCCAGGGACTAAATGTTGAGATTTAGAAAGACCTGGCTGTAGCCGAACTTAGTACCTTTAGTGACGCGGTGGAGAAAGTTCAACGAGTTGAAAGCGCGAGGTTACAAGTTAGAACCTTCCAGGCGAAGAAAAGGGCTATTCGTGAAAGTGGCGTAGGACAAGAGGATACGAGCACACCACCCAAGTTTGGAAAGGGAAATGGAGGAGCAAGATTTTCGAGGATATCAGGAGGTGCCGCACAGGGAGGCTCCGCCTCTGCTTCCCGTGGTCCCTGCGAGTACTGTGGGAAGCCGAATCACACGGAGGATGTTTGCTGGAAGAAAGGAAGAAAATGCCTATGTTATGGGAGTGCAGATCATCAAATTGCTAATTGCCCAGGCCTATCTCGAGAAGGGAGTGGAAACCGACAATCAACCAAGACCAACTCTGACCAGTCGAAGAGAGAAGGGACTGGACCGAAATGTCGGTTCGGGTGTATTCCCTAGAGCCACATCAAGTCGCTGACTCGTCTGAAGACGTGGAAGGTAAGATTCTTGTATTCCACCGTTTAACTAAGATTTGGATAGATCCCGGTGGTAAGAAAATTTCGAGAATGAAATTTCTTTAAGGGGGAGAGAGTGTGAGGACTCGTAAAATTCCCTTATTTTATATCATTTTATTCTATTTCTTTTCATGCATTTTCTTTATTTTATTTTACTACCTTAATTTTCTAGACATTTATAAGTGAGTTAGTTTTTTAAAACATTTTTTCTAGTATAAGTTAGTTCGGGTTAATTTGGAAGTGTATTAAGGACGTGGGACCCGCTAGTGCGGTTAGTGCGATGAAATTTTGACGATTAAGTGAAGTTTTGCATAAAGGGATATTATATTTTACAAGGTGCTAGAAGATAATTTGAGGTTAGCTAGATAGAATAGCCTTGGAAGACAAGAAGATTAGTACAAAACCTTAAAGGCGCCATGTGTCGCGGCCTAATTCGAAGTTGGACTTGACCAACCTTTCTTGCCTTTACTAAAACCTAATTTTGACCAAAATTTCTTCTCATTTTCATGAGCCTAGGCCGAATTTGGTGAGGAGAAAAACCAAGGGAGAGAGTTCATTTCCACTTCAATTTCTTGCTCAAACCTTGAGTTCCAACCATAACTTTTGCAAATCACTCCATAAAAGTGCTAGCTAAAGTAGTTTCTAAGGTGGTTGTGGAGTAAATTTGGGAGGAAGAAGCCTAAGCTGTGACGACCCCACCTCCCCCTAGGGCGTACCCCAGGATTTAGCGGTTCGCCTGCCCAACTCTCACCAGGACTCACTCTCACTTACTTCAAATAAAAGAGGTTACAACCTGATACGGTCCTCGATTAACACGTTTCGAGACACGTAGCACGTTGTCCAAGGATCTAGCGAGGTTATCCAACGTTTGGATTGCGGGACCTAAAATCAACACGGACGACACGAGTTGGTTTAAGGTGGTAGAATGACGACTCCAATCGAGGTGAATACTCAAGTGGATAGGTCGGACGAACAATCAAGGGCAACACGAGATTGCTCAAGAACCCCTGCCAAAAGCAAGTAAAGGAACGAAATTCTCACAAGAAGAAAATCGAAAGAAGACAATTTTATTAATCAATCGAGTCTACCCTTAATGCTTACAAAGCAAGCCTTTATATAGGCAAACTAACGAAACCCTAATGCTAGTAAAAAGGAAATAAAGGTTCGGCCAGACCTTGGACAAGGTGGGCCGAATCCATGACTCAACAAGCCCTACAACTAGTAACTAATCCAAACAATAACTTGATGGCTCAAGACTAAAAAGGCCCAATAGTTGGCCGACTCCCTTTAATTGGAAAAACTACAAAGACTAACTAGCGGGTTAGAGCCCAAACTAACAACCATCACTTGGCTTAGATCAATGTGTAGGTAACTTGATTAACATCCTTCAAGCCTTCAAGGTCCCGCCACCCGTGCACACATCAGTCCCCTCCACTTGAGAAGGATTTGTCCTCAAATCTGGATGGAAATGAATGACACGAACAAGGGTTGGTAGTATGAATCCTCAAATCGAACGCCACCACACATTGGCCCTCTTTGATTGAATGATACTTGCAGACGTCATGGTTATGATAATTCGGCTCACATGTCTCTTGGTCAGTTTGAAAATGCCCATAACCCGCCAAGAGAAACTCATGACGTTACTTCAATAACTCGTCATCGATAACGCATATAGCCTTGGTTCCATGATGGAATGTAGAATGTATGGTTCATTGGCAGCAAGGTTACATCTCCTTGAATCCTCCAAAATGCAGCTAATAGAATGAAGACCACTTGTTGCATGATGGTCAGAAGGCGTAGGGCAAGATTCAAGTGCAAGAACTCCCTTTGAAACTTCATTACTCCTCCCAACAAGTGAAGTAGGCTCATGGGTGAAGTTAAATACCAGTGGATCGTAAAGGGATACAACACTTAAGAGCCAAACTTCCTAAAAACTCTGATATTCACCAATGGATATAGGGATGGGACATGCCATGATCAACTCAACCTCTTTTTCCTTAACCTACAACAAAGCAACTACACTCGAAGGCAATGCCTTGTCGAGTTCATCAGCATTCAAGAGCACATGTTTACGGAGCACAAGTAACAAAGGCTGATTAGATTGCACAACTTTCCTATCGTCCTTAGCCTTTATTATCATGTTTTGTGTCCTAGTGTTTGACTTAACTAATGCTTGTACATTTGTAACACTAGTAACAACATTCTTCCTTTGGGCCAATGGCTCCAACGTAGAGGTTGAACAATTTTCAGATTTGGCCCCTTGTTATTTTTTCTTTTGGCGATCTAAATCACATTCTCTTTGCAATTTAAGTTGGTCCTCGTACACTTGTGAAGGTGTGAGAGGGGTTAAGACCATTCGTTTATCATTGTGCAAAAGAGTATATTTGTTAGACCTACCATCGAAAGTAACATGCTTATCAAATTGCCATCGCCTTCCTAGTAGCACATGAGTAGCATGCATAGGTACAATATCGCACATGATTTCATCACAGTACTGACCAATTGAGACAGGAAGGCGTACCTGTTTGTAGACACAGACTTCGCCATTTTCACTTAACCCTTGAAGTCGATAGGGATGCGGATGTCTAGTTGTAGGAAGCCCCAAGCTCTCTACCATTAGCAAACTTGCTACATTGGTGCAACTTCTCCCATCTATGATGAGACTGTACACTTTGTCACCGACTTTACATCGAGTGTAAAATAGGTTCTCTCGTTGCAATTGCTCATCTTCTTTGACTCGGGCGGTGAGCACTCTTCGTGCCACCAAACACCCAATTTCACCTTGGGTAGGTGGACACTCCTCCTCGGCCGAGTCATTTTCCAAGCATTCCTCCTTGGTCAAGCCGGGCATCTCCTCACAATCGTCATCATCCGACACGATGTCTCCATTGTGAGTGATGAGCATTACCCTTTGATTCGGACATTGAGATTGAATATGTCCGAATCCTTGACATTTGAAGCATTTAATATCCCTACTCCTAGGCTTAGGAGTTTCTTGAGTGGACTTGGAAGTGGATCTAGCTGCATCAACAAACTTGTTAGGGGTAGAATTGAAAATTTGGTTAGGGAAGTTACCTGGAGTGCGGCCCGAAGGGCTTGGTGTAGTCGCATCCTCACTCTCATGGGCGGCTCTCCTGATTGGATTTCCCTTCCATGCACCCGAATTGGAGGTTTGGAAAGTTCGGCTTCCCCTCCGTAATTTCTTTCCCCTCTCGGCCTTGATGGCTAGCTCCAAAAGGTCATGTATGTCCAAGTAAGGTTGGAGTTCCAAGGCCTCTTGGAGGTCAGGGTTGAGACCTCTAAGAAACCTAGCCATGGTTGCTTCACTATCTTCTTGAAGGTTCGCCCTCATCATGGCCATCTCGATCTCCTTGTAGTAGTCCTCCACACTCATGTTACCTTGAGTGAGGGTTTGAAGTTTGGCATGGAGATCTCGATTGTAGTAGCTTGGAACAAATCTCTTACGCATCAATGCCTTGAGTTCTCGCCAAGTTCGGACTCGTGGTTCTCCCATTCTCCTCCTATGGGTCCTCACTTGGTCCCACCAGACTAGGGCGTAGTCGGTGAACTCAACGGTGGCAACTTTCACTTTTTGTTCCTCACAATAATCGTAGCAGTCGAAGACCATCTCGATGCGGCCTTCCCATTCCAAGTAAGCTTCAGGGTCACTCTTGCCTTTGAATGCGGGGACTTGAATTTTAAGCTCCTTGAGTTCGTTTTTAGAAGTGTCCCTTCTAGGCTTCTCGGGTTGCTCCTCATCCTCACTAGCAGAGTAGTCCTCACTATTTGCTCCTTTGGTGCCATGGCTACTCCAGTTGTGTGATCTAGAACGAGAGCCTCGCGTGAGACTCTTGGAGAGTTCATCAAACCGAGTGTGCAACTCTTCAATTGTTGGTCACTAATGCGTTTGAGCTTATGCTTCATGGCGATGAACATCAATGAGTAGTCCGGGGTTGGTTGATGTTGCTCCATGTCCCTTTTTATGTCCCGCAAAAGGTTAGAACGAGAAAAACAATGCAAGTATATCCTTACTTCACTCCCTTAGGGTATCACTCACTCTCGTGTGTATCACTCAAAAAGCACTCTAATGGCCTTACCAAAATACCTTTACCTGTTGGATTAGGTAGTTGAGCAACGTTGCTCAAGTCCAATAATTTGTCACCAACTTTTTCCACAAGAGTAAGCAAGAGTGTAAGACACAAATGTGGGTAAAAATGAAGTGGAATGGCCGAATTTGGAAGGCTACTAGCGGCGGACAGAAATGGAAATAACGCCAATGTGATCAAAAAGGAAGAAAACCCTAGCTTCCTAAAAGGTAGGAGTGCGTTCCTAAAACGTAGGAGAGAATTTAGGAGAGTATCCAAGTGAAAATAAAGAGTTACCCAAGTGTTTTACTTAGTTTCCTAAAGTGATTTGGAAAACAAGTTAGTTTTGGAAACTCTTTAGAAAACCTTTCTTTGTACAACTTTTAGAAACTTCCAAATTCCTCTCCAAGTAGACTTGCAAATCAGATTTGGTATCTACCTCTTTCAACCAAAAATTTCCAGATTTTCTCCTTCTTAAACTCTTTCACCAAAGTCGGCTAACTCCTTATAATAACCGTCTCTCACAGCCGCACTTCCTCTTACAATCAATTTGGCATTTATCCTTCAAGAAACAAGGCAATTCGGTTTCTTCCTCCCTTGCGCAACTCACAAACAGTCTCGGCTATGGGGTCCCAACAAGAAGAGGTAAGCGATCTCACACAAATTTCTTCCCCACGGGTTGCTCAAGACCCTCCCAAGAAATTTACTCCCACACCACGGAAGCTCTTCACCACCGCAAGAGAGTATAGGAAGTTGTTTATTCGAAGGGAGGTTCAAGTCTTCAAGAAACAAGGTGGTCAAGAAATTCAAGAACCTCGAAGGGTGGTACAAGTGATCAAGGCTCAAAGTGATCAAGAATTGCAAGAAGAGGTAGGTCAAAACTTTTGAGTTCTCTTCCTTGTGCAATTTTCTGTTTTGGGAAAAAAAAACGATGTAAGGCTGCTTAGGCAATAAACACTCGGCTTTCCTTTCTTGCTTTCCCTTTGTTTCTTGCCAATCGGATTCCCTCTCTTTTCTTGTTTTCGTTGCTTTTTTTTTTTTTGACTTAAAGAACAACACAAATACTCGGTTGAAATAGTAAAATTCCAGAAATAAGGTCAGCCCCTCAACTCGCAACAATTCACAACCCAAATCCCTCAAGAACTAGCAAGATACTTTCTAGAATTTCAAGAACTTCAAGGTAGCAACCAAGAACTTCAAGAAATACTAAAATCTTGCAGGTTCTCTTCAAGATTCACAACACCAACAAGTTTTAACCCAAAAATCAGATTAGAAAATTTAAATAAAAGGACTTGGATGACACCAAATAAGCTTGGACAGATTTGGAAAGAGGCAAACCCTAGCATGACAAGAACCCTAGCGGCCTCTAGTTTCGACTTTCTTGCTGCCCAAGAGACACTACGTGAGCAAAATAGATTTGGGTAAGTTTAAAACAGAATCCTACATGTCACAAATGCTCACAAAACCCGCGGATAGATTTGACAAAATAAGGAACAAGGTGACGGTCAGATTTGATAAGCAACTAGCGACTCCATACAACACGTAAGTCGCGGACAACAGACAAGAACTATCCGGGCAGAATTGTTTTTTTTTTTTGTAACAAGACGCAACAAGAACGGGCAGATTAGCAACAAGACTCAACAACAAGAACAAAATGACATGGACAATTTTTTTTTTTGAAGATGGCAGCGGACAAAACACAAAAACCTACGACACAACTATGAAAACCAAGGATATAACGAAAGATACCTCCACCTAAGCTCTGATACCAACTGATACGGTCCTCGATCAACACATTTCGAGACACGTCGGACGTTCCCAAGGAACTAGCGAGGTTGTCCAACGCTTGGATTGCGGGACCTAAAATCAACACGGACGACACGAGTTGGTTTAAGGTGGTAGAACGACGACTCCAATCGAGGTGAATACTCAAGTGGATAGGTCGGACGAACAATCAAGGACAACACGAGATTGCTCAAGAACCCTTGCCAAAAGCAAGTAAAGGAATGAAATTCTCACAAGAAGAAAATCGAAAGAAGACAATTTTATTAATCAATCGAGTCTACCCTTAATGCTTACAAAGCAAGCCTTTATATAGGCAAACTAACGAAACCCTAATGCTAGTAAAAAGGAAATAAAGGTTCGGCCAGGCCTTGGACAAGGTGGGTCGAATCCATGACTCAACAAGCCTACAACTAGTAACTAGTCGAAACAATAACTTGACGGCTCAAGACTAAAAAGGCCCAACAGTTGGCCGACTCCCTTTAATTGGAAAAACTACAAAGACTAACTAGCGGGCTAGAGCCCAAACTAACAACCATCACTTGGCTCCTCGTGGGCTTGGATCAATGTGTAGGTAACTTGATTAACATCCTTCAAGCCTTCAATGATACGAGACGCGGAAGCTACTTCGGATCTAGAGGAACACGATGAAGATTTGACGGAGTTGAACCCGAACTTGGACCACTCAAGAACAGATTTAACGGTAGAGGACGCCACAATCAAGTATGTGTGCTTGATTGATAAGTCAAGAACAGCCTAGGATCAACTCTAGGATGTTCAACTTAGCTTTTACAAGCTAAGGGAATTTCCCACAAGGAATGGACGAAATTCTGGAAATTTTATTCAATACTCTCAAAAACTGAATGTAACATGCGGCTTGAGGCTATTAATAGCCGTGACTAAGACCTAATAAACTGGAAAAATAACAAGGAAAGTTCGGCCAGCCCCTTGGGCCTTCACTTGACCGAAAGCTAGCCCAACTAACTATAGATCATAAGCTTCGGTGGCGTTGCCCCCGAACCCCCACCGGGGGCTTCGCTGCGCCCCCGGGCCCCCAAGCCAGGGGCGCGTCGCCCCCTTGGACCCCCGACTCGCTGATCGGACAGCGAGACCCCCGTACGGCTCAGCGAGGGTACTTAACTGCGGCTCAGCCCGCCGTTTGGAGCTTGAACATTTGCATCTTCAATTGTAAGCAGCATTTTAGTAGTCGTGCAAGGATATTCCAACTCAATTCCTTCAATGACCGGTTTCTCTTGGGTTTGGACGGCACGTACCAAGGCTTGAAGGGACTCCTTGAATCTCTTGGCTCGTGCTCGTGTCACTGGGCCTTGGGGCACCTTCACAGGGTCTACTTGTACACTTTGGGCCTCGTGCTCAACCGCATCATTCAAGGTCCCGCCACTCGTGCACACATCACAACCTCAAGAGTAAAGGAAATAACAGTTCCCAAATTGGGAACGTATACTTACATACATTTCTATCTCAAAGTAATACAAACCCAAATATAACAAAGGTTCTAAATCTCAATACATCTAACCCTATCCAAGCATTAGAGCGAGTACAATTGCAAAAATTTGAACTAGACTATGCTATTCTATACAAGTCTCTTGCCCTTTCTCGCATCCCCTGTAAGGAAAACAAAACTAACGGAATGAGCTAAAAGCTCAGTGAGGTTCCGTACGCAATAATCAAATCAATTAGACAAGGACATTAATCAGATACTAACAAGTCATCAAGAAAACATTTACAATATAAAGCAATAATAACACATTCATTACAAGGATACATGCTCACGTGGAGCCCTTCGTTCATTCATTCCACCAATCATTTCCTTATTCCTCTAGCATTAAAATAATTTCGTTTGTAAGTGAAAACCCCTCCATTGTTCTTGCCATTCATTCATTCATTTCATTTTCCAGTCTCCACCCGACAACGTGGTAATACTCGAGTATACCAAACTTTCACCCAGGGTCACCAAATCGCCCGACTGAGTCCGCTTCTGGCTCGAGTCTACCAGCAATGAAGGGCAAGGGTCCAGTTCAGCCACAAGACTTACATTCATGCACAACTAGCGTATAATCAAATAATCATTGAAAATTTCACATTTATTTAGGTCGAGTGCGATAAAGTACACACTTGCCTAGAAAAACTCATTTTCAGCAATCATTGAAAGCATTTAACATTTAATCAAACATCTACAACAAGTCACATAGTCAATGGAAGCATAACGTACAAAGAACACTCACCTATTTAAGCAAAATAACGTCCAAAGTATCCTTCCGGATAATACCCTCAATCACCAAAGAACCCTAATAATAACCAAGGGAAAATATTACGGTTAAACCATCCAAATTTTAGGTGAACCAAAGAAAATTCGAATAACTACTTGTACAAAGTATAAATATGGTTTTGGAAGTGAAAAGAGTATATTTAAACCAAAGGACATGAGAAAAATATTTGTAAAACTTATGCTCGCTCGTAAAACTTTGAATTCTCCATTTGAGTCGAAGTGACAAAGAAAACGTATTTCTATTAGTCGTAAATTTCATTTTTCCAAGGGTACAAGTTTCGGCCAAATTCTAACTTATATACCTCGATAAAAGAAGACACAAATATCCTAGATGGTTCAAGTGGTATTCATCCTCAAATCCTTACCTAGTCCTCAAGTGTAAATTTGGGTAGCACGCCCTTTGTATTTACCTATTTTCCAGCCATTTATGACTTCATTATTTTTCTCAATCAGTCCCAAAGTCACACACAGATAATCTCATTACAATAGCCGTTCAATAAGCTCAACAATCATCCAAGTACAACACAAGTATAACACAAGTATAATAATCCAATCGAAAATCATGTTTTGAAGGCAAAAGGCTAAATGGCAGATTCGATATCTTATAACATTTTAGTCACAACTAGAGTTACATTTATCGGATTGGTGTGAACTTTATACCGGCTCGAAGCTAAGACAAAGGGCTACAACTTTTATGAAGACCACTCAATCTAGTTCACAATTGATCTAGGTCAAAAGTACAGATTACAGAACCAAAATGTCCTTGTTAGTACGGTTGCCAGTACTGAATTCAAATGACAATAACTCAGGCTACACAATTCCGTTTGAGGTGTTTTCAGTTACGTTGGAAAATCGAAACATAGGGATAAAAGTTTTGTGTTTTAGCCAAAGGCTAATTTGATACGGATCAAGGTGAAAAAATGCAGCCAGAATGAGGAAATGTCAAAACTGTCCACAAAACTATACCTATGGCAGCAAGGGTAATTTTGTCATTTCATATGTTACAGTGCTCGGATTGAGCTGAAATTTTACAAGCAGCTATAATACATCATTTCCTACAACTTTCATGTTTTAACCTAAGGCTAATTCGGCCTCCATCATGGCCAAATGAAACTGGGCAGAATAGGGTAATACAAAACCGAAAAACTGGAATTCATACATTCAAGTGCTAATCTTCACAATTCTAGCTTAAAACACTACTTCTGTGAGGACCCGAAATTTTTCGAATTTCTAGGCTTTATTTTATTTAATTGCACACTTTTATTAGAAAATTCCCAGATAAATTTTTTTTATGAGTACATATAGTTTTAAATCATTTTCCTAGTATACGTTAGTTCATGTGAAATTAAGAGCGTATATCGGACGTGGGACCCGCTAGTGCGAAAAGTTCGCTAAAATTCGGCCAATTAGGTTAAGTTTTGGATACCGAATTTATTTTACCAGGTGCTAAGAGATAATTAAAGGTTGTTATATGGATGAGAGTGGAGAGACAAAAGGATAGCCAAGCATTAATGAGAGTGACAAGTGTCACTTTGTGATTTGGTTGGACTTTGACCTTTGGACCAACTTTACCAATAAATCAAAATTGACCAAAATCATCTTCATTCTTCTAGCATCTTGGCCGAATTCTTGAGGAGGAAAAACAAGAAGAAAGCCTTCAACTCCAACTCCATTTCTTGCTCAATCTTGTGAATCAACCGTTAAAATTTCAAATTCCTCCACAAAAGTCACTTGTTTAGGAAGATTGAAGGTAGTGGTGGAGTGATTGGAGAAGGGAAAGGACTAAGCCATCACCTTTCTTGAGATTTCCAGGTATCATGTCTAGCAATCCTTTCTTTGTTCTTAATAATGTTTAATTAGTGACTTGTGTTAGTCATAGAGTTGGATTTGTGCAAGGTTTTGTGACTTTTGGTGAAGTTTTATAATTATTGGTGATTTTTCTGTTTTCATATGAATATGATTATGTGGTCATGTATAATGATTGGAAATGATATTTAAGGAAGCTAGAAGGTGGAAAAAGTGGTTAATTGCAAGCAATTTCTGTTTTGGAAAGAAAATTGGAAAGTTAGGGTTTCAATGTTCTTCATTCTGCCTGTAACTGTAGCTCATAGTTAGAGGCTGAATTGGCCTTGGGTTAAAACATGAAAGTTGTAGGGAATGATATTTTAGAGAGGTCTACAAAATTTCAGGTCAATCGGAGTAACGTAGCTTGTGAAAATACGGAATTACCCTTGCTACCCTGTTTCTACCCGAATTTGAGAATTGCTTCTGTAATGGGTTATTTTGGTTGGGAATGATTCGGAATTGGTTGTTGAGGTCTTCTTATGAATTGTATCCCTGTTTCTTAGCTTTCGTATGGGTTTGGAATTACTGGATTTGGACTTAGGTAGCCTGATTTATGATGTTTGCACCAGAATGCGATTTGTGAACCTGTTTTTGCGGTTCTGGTGTAGTAGATTGCATTTTTGACCTGGTTACACTCGAAACTGGGCTGAGTGACCTTCTGTAACATTGTAGCCCTATCTCTTAGCTTCGAAACGGTGTATCTTGCACCTCCATCTGATAATCGTAGTGCCAATGGTGCCAAAACCGCAAAATGATGTCAAAAACTGTTTTTATGGTTAGAGCTTAACTTTCATATCCGGACTTTTCCCTAGCTTGAATTGTACTCGTACTACTTGGAGCTTACTGAACGGCTATTGAATGAACTTCTTTTATGTGTGACTTTGGGACTGGATGAGAAAAATAATGAAGCCATAAATGGCTGAAAATAGGAAAATGCAAAGGGCGTGCTGCCCAAATTTTCGCTCGAGAGCTAAGTTTCTATTTCAATTTGTCTATTTTTCGTTTGGCAAATACTATGACCGTTTTCCATCTTAAAACATGATACCTTTTCCATTTGAACCTTCAAATGTTTAGTTACTACTTCATACCAAAATATAGAGGTATGACCTAAGGTTTTCTCAGTCAAGACATGTAGGCTATAATACCTACTTGAATGTCTATCGATTTTTAACCACATACACGATTCCGAAAAATAATATTTCTGAGCCTATCTAGTTGGATTCTGATTTGACTTTGATTCAAATGTTTTCCATTGGAATTGTTATAACCCTTTGAGTTTGGTTATGACACCCTAGTTATTTCCGTCCACAGATCCAAATGGTTGTTTTTCACTTTAAAGTCTCCTTTATCCGTTTTACTCGTAACTAGTCGAGTTCCTTGATTCCACTTACTTGTTTTGCTAGATGAATAGTAATATTCTTTCTCGTTGAATCATAGGTTTTCTCGGTGATCGATGGTAAGATCTCGGTGACCGAGGGTAAGATCCGATAGGACATTTTGGACGTTATTTTGCATAATTCGGTGAGTGTTCCTTGTTTGTTATGTTTCTTGATTATATGGCTTGTATATATGACTGATAACATGTTAAACGCTTTCAATGATTAGCCAAAACGAGTTTTCTAGGCGAGTGTGTACTTTATCGCACTCAGCCTAAATGATTGTGAACTTTTCAATGATTGAACGATTGAAATGTTACTTGTGCATGAATGTAAGCCTTTTGGCTGAACTAGCCACTGCCCCTTGTTACCGATCAACTCGAGCCAGAAGCGGATTCGGTCGGGCGATATGGTGACCTGGGTGAACGTTTGGTATACTCGAGTATTACTTTGTAGGTTGGTGGAGGTTGGTGGAGCCTGGCAAATGTCCAGGAAATGGTGAATGAAATGAACGAATGAACGAACGAATGAGGGTTTTATGTATAAACGAAAAATGTATTTTCAAATGAATGAAGGAAATGGGAATGACAGGAGAACGAACGAACGAACGAACGAATGAACGAACGAACGTATCCTTTTCATGTATGGTTTATTGTAAATGTTGTAACTGTTTCTTGACTTATCATTGGATTTATGACTTGATTCTATGTTCGGAACCTCACTGAGCTTTTAGCTCATCCCTTTAGTTTTGTTTTCCTTAACAGGGGAAGGCGAGCAAGGACGAGAGCTCTGTATAGACTGGCTGGGTCTAGTTTTGGTTCTCGCCCTAGTGCTTGGCACGGGCTGGTTGTAAGGTGACTTGAGACTTTTGTATTCTCGACGGTTGTACTTCTTTCTGAGATAGCAATGTACATATAAGTTTCACTTAAGTTTTGGATCCTCGTTTTGCTCTTTCTTGTGGTTCTATTTCTACTTTGTGTGAGTGAACGACTGAGTCCCGGCGAGAGCTGGGCAGGCGGTCCGCTGAACCCTCTGGTTCGCCTAAGGGGGAAGTGGGGCTGTCACAACTTCACCTCCTTATCTAAGCTTATTCACATCATATTCTATCTAAATAAGAAGAAATATAGCTGAACAATTCAAAACCCTAACTCACAAATTCTCCATAATCATCAAAACTACTTGCCATAGCTATCAATTAACCAAGAATATGAGTTGTATAGCAACTTAAGCAAGATTAAGGGAACTAAAGATGATGGACAGCCAATATACCTCACTATGATACTTGTAAGAGATATCCACCACCTCTCCTTGTAAAGTTTTAGCACACCAAACTTTCCAAGTGCTCAAAGAAAGGATTAATCGGTTTAGTTTCTTGATTTTTCACTCAAATGAGTTAAACCCCAAAGATGGAATGAAGCTTTCTTCTCCTTTTTTTTTCTTTTAGGTTTGGCCAAGATGTGTCAAAATGGAGGAAGAATGAAGCTTCAAGAAGGTCAAGGTGATAGAAATGAGCTTGGGTCAAAGATGGTTGGATTGTCTCCAAGTGTCACTCCAAGATCTTTTCTCAAATTTTTTCTTTTCCTTTGGTTTTTATGGTCAATAATTTCGGCCAACAAGAGCTAATTAGGGGCTGATATTTTGGCTCCAATAACAATGAGATTAATTTAATGAAGTGGTGGTCAAGTGGTGTGTTTAATCGGTAGTGAACGATACCCGTCGGTTCAAGCCGATTTTTTCGTAAATCGCGTGTACTAGGGTTTTCACTTACAATTCACTGACTTATTATTATTACTTCTAATCATACACTTAATATCATCTAAAACTCATTCTAAATCACTAAATTTGATACACACTCCGTGCCGCACTACGAAAAGGCGTAAAAACCCTAATTTACGATAACTTGAAAACGAAAGGAAAAACCCTTGATTCCATGTTTATTAGCACTTATTGTGGGGTAAATGAGTAGTAAGGCTATTCTAAAGTAATAAATTCTAAATAAAAGGGAATTTTAAGAAAAAATATAAGGAAATATTTCCAGTCGTCACACACTCTCTGATATGAACGGCACCAACCTTGCATTAGACAAGATAGGATCTAGAAGGTAGGGACTCACGTTGATGATGAACGAAAGCAGCGGATCACCTAAACCCGTTGATCACGTGGTCAACGAACCTCGGTATTCGGTAGAAGACACCACAATCTAGCGCGGTCCTGATTGATAAGTCGATTGAATACCTAAGAAATGAATCTAAGATATTCAAGGTGCTTCAATGAAGTTTTGAGAGAACTCTCAAGTGTAATTTTTTTATTAATCATCAAAATCTAATTATGAAGGTCTCTTGCCTTGGCTATATATAGCCATACAACTTGAAAACCTAAAGTGACTTGAAAATCCTAACTCGGCTAGGCTAGGCCTTTGGCCCGATTCCACTACTCAAATCCACTATCTAATGGTCAGCTTATAATCGATCTAATGAAGGCTTTAAGCTGGCCCAACATAACCCAATAAAAGCTAATTAACCAACTCAAGTAATAGTGAGTCTAGACTCTATAAATCGGATCCAACTCAACATGAGGTCTTGGACCGAATTTAATCCTAGCAAATAAAATAGAAATCTGGAAAATAAACTACTAAATATTACTAAAAGATTCAATCTCTTGCAGCCCAAAACATGGCCCATAAGCGGCCCATATTTCGTATCATTCCCCTCCTCTTGAAAAAGATTTGTCCTCAAATCGTGTTTGGAAATGAATGGTACTACAAGAGTTGGCAGTATGAAACCTCAAATTTCCACATATTGGCTCTCTTAGAATGAATGATACTTGCATACGTCATGATTATTGTAATTCGGTGCACATGTTTCTTGGTCAGCTTGAAAATGCTCACAATCTGCCATGGGAAACTCAAGGCTTTACTCCAACCACTCCAAAGCTCTCTAATCAGCCTTGTGTCATGAATGGTCGAATTTGGACCTACACAATAAATCACATGATTAGCATTTGTAGGTATAAAATCACTTGACAGCTTACCATTCACATTCACAAGATAAGGATCTTCATAGTGATGCTCAATCAGGTTAGAAAAGTCTCGGACATGATTGTGCAAAGTTACAAAATTCATTGCAAGTTGTTGTTGGTATGGCCTATCTTGCACAAATGGAGCAAGATCGAGATAGGCAGCTTATGAACCTTCAAATTGAAGAATAAAACCAGGTTGCAAGGAATCAGAATTTGGACCAATGAGGAAAGAATTATCACCAACGAAATAAGAAGGAAGTTTATAACAAGTTTCAAGTGTAGAAACTCCCTTTGAAACTTCATTATTCCTCCCAACAAGCAAATCAGGCTCATGGTTGAAGTTGAACATCAATGGATGACAAAGAGATACAACACTTAAGATGCAAACTCCATGAAAAGTTTGATATTCACCAATGGATTTAGGCATAGAACATGCGAAGATCAACTCAATTTTTCCTTAACCTGTATAAAAGTAGAAACACTAAACAAAGTAGAGTTAAGATCGTTAGAAAAAATATATGATCTCACATCCTTTCTCACAATCAGCTTACTCTTAGAATTTTTAATCTCTTTCTCATGCTCAGTAGCTGACTATTTTCCCTTATTATTCTCAACCTCTTTCTCCTTTTCAACTCCCTCGAATTTTACCTCTTCAGTCACAATTCCCTCATCTAGCTCTTTCTTCATACTATAACGCTCATGCTCACTCTTCATGTATGCTAGATCAATACAAAGTTGCTTAGAATTAAGCGACACAAGCCTGGTGCGATGGCAATTACATGTGAAGGAATACTTATTAGTATATCCATCATATTTGACTTCTCGATTAAACATCCACCATTGTCCCAACAGCACATGCATCACTTCAATGGGAACTACATCACACAATACCTCATCCACGTATTGGCCAATACGAAAAGGAACAAGTGTGTGCTTAGTAATCCAAATATCACCACTATTACTTTGCAACTTGTAAGGTCGAAGATGATCAATGGTTGGAAGATTCAATTTCTCAACCAAGACAGTACTTGCGAGGTTAACTTCACAACCCTTATCAATGGCTAAGCTGCAAACTTTATCCTTGATGTGGCAACGTGTATAAAACCAATCATTTTTTTGAGCTTCGATGATTTCCAATTGCTCAGTTATCTCACGCAATGCCACAGTATTTACTTCTTTAGGCACAAAATGGTGAAGCTCCAGTTGAGCATTCGTTTGTCTCATACTTTTATTATTTGTAAAACTCAACAAACATTAGTAGGACAGTCCTCACTCGCTCCCTTACGTGTTTCGCTCACTCTCGTGTATCACTCAAGTGTTTAAAACACTCTAATGTTCTCACCAATGCTCTCAAAACCTCTTGAGAGCTTACCTTGAAAAAAGTAGAATTCCTACCAGGCAAACAATCAACTTCAAATTTTGGATCACGAGAATGTGGCACTCCTCAATGGAATGGAGAAGACTCAATGGATGGAACCAATAGGGATGATTGATTCAAGGGACAAAATGAAATGGAATGACACGACTCAAATGAAAGGAACAAAAGAGGACTAAGACACTGATAGAAATGAAGAAAAGAAGACACGACACAAAAAGGGAAAAATACTTTTTCTTTTTCTTTTAGAAACGCAAGCTACCTTTGCTTGTTAGTAGGTCCGAATGGTTTTTCTAGAAGGCTGGAAAGGTGGCGGTCAGCTTCCAAGAATGTAGGAATAGGGGCCGAAAAGAAAAAAGAAAAGAAAAAGGCTAAAGAAACTCCTAAAGTGTAGGAGCAAGTAGAGGCTAAAATGTAGGAAAGAGTGCCCTAAAAATAGGGTATGGGTGGCGACTGGAATGGAGGCTAAAAGGTAGGAGAAAATGTTGCTAAAGTGTAGGAAAATAATCCCTAAAACGTAGGGACAAGGTGGCGGCTTTGGAAGTGTAATGTGAATGGCTAAGGGAACCCTAAAATCTAGGCAAGAATGGCGGCTAAAATGTAGGAGTAGGAAGAAAATTTAGGAGGCTGATTTTTGGAAGCTTCACGATTAGGAAACCTTCAAGATTAGGAAAACCAATCTCGTTTGGGAAAAGCAATCAAGGGTCACGGCTGGCTTTAAGTTATTAATGCCCTAGTGGCCGTGAGTTTTAACCCCACAAGGCAAGTTCAATTGCGGTTCTCTTTAGGCGCCACACACAAGGCAGATTCGGTTGGCTCAAGAACAAGCATCAAGAGAATGGACAATCCGCAAGGTGACACTAACAACCCTCCTCAGGCTCCCCCCAACGGGTTACCCAAGTGGTTCCCAAGAAATTTACTCCAAAACCACGGAAATCCTTCACCACCGCAAGACAATACGAGAAATTGTTCACTAGGAGAGTGAAACAAACTCCCAAGACTCAAAATGCTCAAGAATTTCAAGAAGTAGTGGACCAAAACTTTTGATTTTGTGTTTTTGCTTTTGATTAGTAGTTCGGACCACTATGTAACCCTTCGAATGGTTGGCAATAAAATTTCTGGAATTTGGCTTGGCCGAAATAATTATTTTGCTTGCTATTTTTTTTTGAATAATGAGACACAGGGTGCGGCTGCTAGGTTTGACCTAGATGGCCACAAGTAACTTTGTGTTTGGCCGAAAAAAGGAAACCAAATCAGATTTCATGCACTTGCCAAACTACTCAAAACACTTTTGGGTTGTTTCCAAAATTCAAGATTATCAAAATGGTTGCACAACTCCCAAACAAACAAGTCACTAAGTCGCACAAGGTAACAAAGGTAAGTTCGGGCAGCCCTCACTTGTCTCTCTCAAGAATTAAGAAACCCTAATTCGGACAAGCAAGAGGAAGACACGACAGGCGCTTCTTTTCCTTCTTTTTCACTCTTTTTTTTGACTCAAGAAACCCTAATGACCCTCACGGCTGAACACAAGGTGCGGCAGCCCCCAAGGATGCGACACAACAAGCACGACAAGTTGCCAAGACGCGACGACCAACCAAGCAATGGAAAACCAAAACGGGCAGAACTACAACTTCAAGCAACAAAGGTGAGATTAATGATGCTACAACGAGTACCAAATAGAAATTTTTTTTTGACCCACGAACAAGGCAAACAGCCACGGAAAGACTTGGGCAGATTTGACAAACAACGGACAGAATTACGATGCAACAACACACGAACGATGGACGACACAACACTTGACTACAAAATAGATTTTTGACTCAAAAACACGACAAAACAGATGTGGACTTACATGGGTAGAGTGAGACAACAACGGACAGAATTGACACAAAACAAGACGACGCAAATGACGCCAAAAGAAAAGGAAAACAAACGACACAAGTTAGAGAAACAAGGGATATATGTGATACCTTCAACTAGCTCTGATGCCAGCTGATACGAACGGCACCAGCCTTGTGATGCAACCCGTACAGACAGGGTAGGATCTAGAAGGTAGGGACTCACGTTGATGATGAACGAACGCAGTGGATCACCTAAACCCGTTGATCACGTGGTCAACGAACCTCGGTATTCGGTAGAAGACGCCACAATCTAGCGCGGTCCTAGATTGATAAGTCGATTGAATACCTAAGAAATGAATCTAAGATATTCAAGGTGCTTCAATGAAGTTTTGAGAGAACTCTCAAGTGTAATTTTTATTAATCATCAAAAACTAATTATGAAGGTCTCTTGCCTTGACTATATATAGCCATACAACTTGAAAACCTAAAGTGACTTGAAAATCCTAACTCGGCTAGGTTAGGCCTTTGGCCCGATTCCACTACTCAAATCCACTATGTGAGAACCCGTATTTTTCATTTTCTAGGTTATATATTTTTCATGGCTTGTTTTCTGCATTTTCGTGATTAGAAAAAAATTCTAGATGAATTTAAGGAGCAGATATAATTTTTAGATGTTTTTTCTAGTATCGAATGGATTTTGAGAAATTAAGAGCGTATACCGGACGTGGGACCCACTAGTGCGAAAAGTTCGGAAAAATTCGACCAACTAGGTTAAGTTTTAGATACTGGAGTTAATTTATCGGGTGTTAAGAGATAAGTAGAGGTTGCAATTTGGATTGATATGAGAGAGACAAGTTAGGTAGGTATTTAATAAAAGGTGACAAGTGTCACTTGGCTATTGGTTGGACCATTTGACTACTATTGCATGTCTTACCAATTGACTTAAATATCTTAAAAATTCACCAAAAATCCCTCATTCTTCTCTTCCTCTTGGCCGAATCTCTTAAGCAAGGAAAGAAAGAAAACTCTTCAAGATTTTGGCTTCCATCTTGCTTCAATCAACTTACTCAACCATCCAACCTTGATTTTGCTCCATAAAACCACTTAAGGAAGTGTTGGTGAGTTGTTGTGTGGAATTATTTGGAAAGCTAAGGTGACCAATAGCTCTCTCTCTCTCTTGTTTTAAGGTAAGTTGTGAAGAACCACCCTCCTCCCTTAATTGATGCTTAAATCATGCTTAGTGGTAGTAGAAGATGCAAGTTTATGGATTAATTCTTGATTTGTGGTTGAAATGATCAAGTTTTATTATTTTTGGGGATTTTTCTGTTTTAATATAAGCATGATTGTTTGGCTATCTATGATGATTGGAAATGGTCTATAATGACTTAAGGAGGTGGGAAAAGTGATTAATTGCAACAAATTTCTGGTTTGGAAGAAATTTCAGAAAACTAGGGTTCTTGAGGGAGCATTCTGTCCGAAATTTTAGGTCCTATATAGAGGCCGAATTGGCCTTGGCTTAAAACATGAAAGTTGTAGGGAATGACATTTTATTGGTGCCTACAAAATTTCAGGTCAATCGGAGTAGTGTAGAATGAGATAAGTCGAAATTACTATTGCTGTTCTGGTTTTACCCGAATGTAAGAATTGCGCCTGTAATTGGTTGTTTTGGCTGGAATTGCTTCCAAATTGGTGTTGAGGCCTTCTGATGAAATTTAGCACTATTTCTTAGATTTCATTCGGTTTTGGAATTTCTGGATTTGGACTTGTAGAACCTGAGTTATGATGTTTCCGCTAGAATGCATTTTGGTGAATCTGTTTTACGTTTTTGATGTAGTATCTTGCATTTTCGACCTGTGTGCACTCAAAACTGGGTTGAGTGACCTTCTGTGATATTGTAGCCCTATCTCTTAGCTTCGAAATGGTGGGTCTTGCACCCTCATCCGATAATCGTAGTGAAATTGGTGCCATTACCGCAAAATGAGGACAAAAACTGTTTTCTTTTCAGGGCCAAAGCTAGTTACATTTCCGAAATTTCTGGTTTCCTTTAATGGTTGTATATACTTATGGAACCCTATTGGGGTCATGTTTGGCCTTGGTTTATGACTCGTTATCGAGTCTCATGGTATTTGTTTGCATGTTTTAGGACGTGACCGTGGTGCACAACGTTCTTTTGATGGAAGTGAATGAAACCACATTTGCGAGCTTAGTGAGTGTTCTATATACGTTTTGTTTCTATGACTATGTGGATTTTTGTGACTATGTGGTTATTTGTGAACATTTGATTAAATGTTAATTGTTTTCTACGATTTATAAAATGAACTTTTGCTAGGTAAGTGTGTACTTTATCGCACTCGACCTAAATAAATATGAGATTTTTGGTGTTTAAATGTTGAAATATTAGTTGCGCATGAATGTAAGCCTTTTGACTGAACTGGGCCCTTGCCTTTGTTACCGATCGACTCGAGCCAGAAGCGGACTCGGTCGGGCGATTTGGTGACCTGGGTGCACATTTGGTATACTCGAGTATTACCTTGTAGTCCGGTCAACGTCCGGATGGGGGGGAAAAGCCTGGCCAACGTCCAGGAGGAGGTAAACAAGAATGAACAAACGAACGTCAAAAAAAAAATGAGGGGTTTACTTACAAAGATGCAATTTTAAATAATTGGAGGAATAAGGAAATGAATGGGAAACGAACAACGAATTGCTCCTTGTGAGCCTGTATCCTTTTAATGAATGTATTATGATTGCTTTATATTGGACATGTTTTCCGGATTATTTGTTATTACATGATTAATGTCCTTGTTCAATTACTTGTTTTTGTATATAGAATCTCACTGAGCTTTTAGCTCACCCCTTTAGTTTGTTTTCCTTAACAGGGGAAGGCGAGCAAGGACGAGAGCTCAGTTTAGACTAGCCTAGACTAGTTTTTGGTTTTGTAATGGTTCTCGCCCTAGTGCTTGGCACGGGCTGGATGTGTGGTGAACTGAGAACCTTTGTATATTCGATGTTTGTACTCCCTTTTGAGATAGTAATGTACATAAGTTTTCCGTTAAGTTTTGGATCATCGTTATATTTATTCTCGTGATTTATTTCAATTTTTAATTGAGGGTTGTAGTGAACGACTGAGTCCCGGCGAGAGCTGGGCAGGCGGTCCGCCGAACCCTGGGGTACGCCCTAGGGGGAGGTGGGGCTGTCACAGGTGGTATCAGAGCTTAGGCTTCAGATTCCTGTAGTGTATCCTAGGCTTGAAGTTTAGGATGCCGGACTGTGAGATTTTATTTGATTCGATTTGAATTGAAAGTTAAGCGATTGAGGGATAAAACCTATAGCTGCTTCGCGTGGTCTCGGCGCGGAGTGACCCTGGACTAAGTGGTGAATAAGTATGAGGGACTAAGTGAAGCTATGAATTGCGAATGTTATAGGCCTTAAATCTTTCTCATGGTATCTGAGGATCATAGATAGATATGTCAGGTAGGAATTCCGATTGTAGATAGTTTACTCTTGGGACTGCAGCTCGAGATGTGAATTATCTTATTTCGGATTCTTGTGCCTGAGTACTCCAGAGTTGAGGCACTGCTAAGTACTTGAGACTTGCATTTTGGGAACATGAACAGGCTTTGTCTGACTAGAATGAGCACAAGAGGACAGGGACATCTAGTTTGGATAATAAGTGATGTGAGGGACTGGACGGGCTGATACTGGGACGACTTCACCTTTTCCTTTTGATTTACCTGTATATTGTTACTACATGACGTTAGTATACATGTGTGTACATGGTTATCTGTCCAACTTGATATGTATTTATGTATTTGCTTATCCGTCTTCTTGATATGGCACGTTATGTGCGTATATGTTTATTGGTGTATTTTGAATGCTAGAATTTGTTACTGTGTTTATTTACTAAATTACCTTTTTGGGGAAAAGAAAAGAAAAGAGAGAGGGAAAACATATATATGGACGGGAGACGTAGTCGTGGACGTGGAGCTAGTCGTGGCCGTGGAGCTAGGCAAGCTCAAGAACCGAGAGAAGAGAGAGAAACAGTGGCCGAGCAAGAACAGGGACCGAGGGTTGAGGCTGGAGATCAAATGGCAACGGCGATGCAACAAATGACAAATATCCTGACACGACTGGTAGATCAACAGGGTCAAATGCCAGTGAATCAACCCCGAAATCCTGAGATCGGAGAGGATAAGGCTCTTGAGAGATTCCAAAAGTTTCTACCTCCGAAATTTCAAGGAGGGCCTGATCCGGATATAGCTGAGCAGTGGTTGGAGGCAATGATTAATATCTTCGCGGCTTTGAATTACACGGAGCAAAGACAAGTAAATTTTGCTGTATTTCAATTCGAAGGACCAGCCCGCGCGTGGTGGAATGTAATTAAGGCCAAATGGGAAAGAGAACAGACGGTATGGACATGGGCGAACTTTGTAAGGGAATTTAACGAAAAGTATCTCCCACCTTTAGTCCAAGAAAGGAGAGAGGACGAATTTATTGGCTTGCGTCAGGGAACCCTAAGTGTGGCCGAATATGAGACCAAATTTACTAGACTATCTAAATTCGCTTCCGAATTGGTGGTTACGGAGCGACGGAGAATAAGACGATTTGTACAAGGACTAAATTTGGAAATCCAGGAGGCATTAGCGGCAGTTCAAGTTAATACGTTTACAGAGGCTCTTGAGAAGGCCCAAAGAATTGAGGATGTGAAAGCCCGAGCAAAAGCCTTTCAAACGCGGAAAAGAGATACATCCTGCAGCACACCTGAAGAATTCGGAGAAAAGACAATGCTCTCCAAAGTGCAAAAAGGGAACCATTCACCTCGCCCACCTTGGACATTAAGAGCATTAGGTGAAAGGTCCATGAAAGGAAGTCAGATCGGATCAAAGAACATTTCTCGAGAAGATCCAACAGTAGCTCCTCGATTGGCCTGTGGATACTGTGGAAAGGCAAATCACACTGAGAATGATTGCTGGCGGAAAGGGGGAAAATGTTTGATTTGTGGGAGTAGCAATCATCAACTTAACAATTGCCCGAAGAAACAGCCACGAGAGGGTACTACTCATGAAAGAGGAAACCGAACAAAAGTATCAACACAAGTTTATGCCGTAGATCAGCAACAAGTTCTGGGGTCCTCCGAGGTGATGGAAGGTATGAATTTCGAGGGCGAAATTCTTTTAAGGGGGAGAGAGTGTGAGAACCCGTATTTTTCATTTTCTAGGTTATATATTTTTCATGGCTTGTTTTCTGCATTTTCGTGATTAGAAAAAAATTCTAGATGAATTTAAGGAGCAGATATAATTTTTAGATGTTTTTTCTAGTATCGAATGGATTTTGAGAAATTAAGAGCGTATACCGGACGTGGGACCCACTAGTGCGAAAAGTTCGGAAAAATTCGACCAACTAGGTTAAGTTTTAGATACTGGAGTTAATTTATCGGGTGTTAAGAGATAAGTAGAGGTTGCAATTTGGATTGATATGAGAGAGACAAGTTAGGTAGGTATTTAATAAAAGGTAACAAGTGTCACTTGGCTATTGGTTGGACCATTTGACTACTATTGCATGTCTTACCAATTGACTTAAATATCTTAAAATTCACCAAAAATCCCTCATTCTTCTCTTCCTCTTGGCCGAATCTCTTAAGCAAGGAAAGAAAGAAAACTCTTCAAGATTTTGGCTTCCATCTTGCTTCAATCAACTTACTCAACCATCCAACCTTGATTTTGCTCCATAAAACCACTTAAGGAAGTGTTGGTGAGTTGTTGTGTGGAATTATTTGGAAAGCTAAGGTGACCAATAGCTCTCTCTCTCTTGTTTTAAGGTAAGTTGTGAAGAACCACCCTCCTCCCTTAATTGATGCTTAAATCATGCTTAGTGGTAGTAGAAGATGCAAGTTTATGGATTAATTCTTGATTTGTGGTTGAAATGATCAAGTTTTATTATTTTTGGGGATTTTTCTGTTTTAATATAAGGATGATTGTGTGGCTATCTATGATGATTGGAAATGGTCTATAATGACTTAAGGAGGTGGGAAAAGTGATTAATTGCAACAAATTTCTGGTTTGGAAGAAATTTCAGAAAACTAGGGTTCTTGAGGGAGCATTCTGTCCGAAATTTTAGGTCCTAGATAGAGGCCGAATTGGCCTTGGCTTAAAACATGAAAGTTGTAGGGAATGACATTTTATAGGTGTCTACAAAATTTCAGGTCAATCGAAGTAGTGTAGTATGAGATAAGTCAAAATTACTATTGCTGTTCTGGTTTTACCCGAATGTAAGAATTGCGCCTGTAATTGGTTGTTTTGGCTGGAATTGCTTCCAAATTGGTTGTTGAGGCCTTCTGATGAAATTTATCCCTGTTTCTTATCTTTCATTCGGTTTTAGAATTTCTGGATTTGGACTTGTAGAACCTGAGTTATGATGTTTCCGCTAGAATGCGTTTTGGTGAATCTGTTTTACGTTTTTGATGTAGTATCTTACATTTTCGACCTGTGTACACTCAAAACTGGGTTGAGTGACCTTCTGTGATATTGTAGCCCTGTCTCTTAGCTTTGAAATGGTGGGTCTTGCACCCTCATCCGATAATCGTAGTGAAATTGGTGCTATTACCGCAAAATGAGGACAAAAACTGTTTTCTTTTCAGGGCCAAAGCTAGTTACATTTCCGAAATTTCTGGTTTCCTTTAATGGTTGTATATACTTATGGAACCCTATTGGGGTCATGTTTGGCCTTGGTTTATGACTCGTTATCGAGTCTCATGGTATTTGTTTGCATGTTTTAGGACATGACCGTGGTGCACAACGTTCTTTTGACGGAAGTGAATGAAACCACATTTGCGAGCTTAGTGAGTGTTCTATATACGTTTTGTTTCTATGACTATGTGGATTTTTGTGACTATGTGGTTATTTGTGAACATTTGATTAAATGTTAATTGTTTTCTACGATTTATAAAATGAACTTTTGCTAGGTAAGTGTGTACTTTATCGCACTCGACCTAAATAAATATGAGATTTTTGGTGTTTAAATGTTGAAATATTAGTTGCGCATGAATGTAAGCCTTTTGGCTGAACTGGGCCCTTGCCTTTGTTACCGATCGACTCGAGCCAGAAGCGGACTCGGTCGGGCGATTTGGTGACCTGGGTGCATATTTGGTATACTCGAGTATTACCTTGTAGTCCGGTCAACGTCCGGATGGGGGGGAAAAGCCTGGCCAACGTCCAGGAGGAGGTAAACAAGAATGAACAAGCGAACGTCAAAAAAAAGAAGAGGGGTTTACTTACAAAGATGCAATTTTAAATAATTGGAGGAATAAGGAAATGAATGGGAAACGAACAACGAATTGCTCCTTGTGAGACTGTATCCTTTTAATGAATGTATTATGATTGCTTTATATTGGACATGTTTTCCGGATTATTTGTTATTACATGATTAATGTCCTTGTTCAATTACTTGTTTTTGTATATAGAATCTCACTGAGCTTTTAGCTCAACCCTTTAGTTTGTTTTCCTTAACAGGGGAAGGCGAGCAAGGACGAGAGCTCAGTTTAGACTAGCCTAGACTAGTTTTTGGTTTTGTAATGGTTCTCGCCCTAGTGCTTGGCACGGGCTGGATGTGTGGTGAACTGAGAACCTTTGTATATTCGATGTTTGTACTCCCTTTTGAGATAGTAATGTACATAAGTTTTGCGTTAAGTTTTGGATCGTCGTTATATTTATTCTCGTGATTTATTTCGATTTTTAATTGAGGGTTGTAGTGAACGACTGAGTCCCGGCGAGAGCTGGGCAGGCGGTCCGCCGAACCCTGGGGTACGCCCTAGGGGGAGGTGGGGCTGTCACACACTGTCTAATGGTCAGCTTATAATCTATCCAATGAAGGCAAAAAGGGAAAAATACTCTTTTTTTTTAGAAAAGCAAGCTGCCCTTGCTTGTTAGTAGGTCCGAATGGTTTTTCTCGAAGGCTGGTAAGGTGCCGGTCAGCTTCCAAGAATGTAGGGATAGGGGCCGAAAAGAAAAAGAAAAGAAAAAGGCTAAAGAAACTCCTAAAGTGTAGGAGTAAGTAGAGGCTAAAATGTAGGAAAGAGTTCCCTAAAAATAAGGTATGGGTGGCGACTGGAATGGAGGCTAAAAGGTAGGAGAAAATATTGCTAAAGTGTAGGAAAATAATCCCTAAAAAGTAGGGACAAGGTGGAGGCTTTGGAAGTGTAATATGATACCAGCTGATACGAACGGCACCAACCTTGTGATGCAACCCGTACAGAAAGGCTAGGATCTAGAAGGCAGGGACTCACGTTGATGACAAACGAATGCAGCGGAATCACCTAAACCCGTTGATCACGTGGTCAACGAACCTCGGTATTGGTAGAAGACGCCATAATCTAGCGTGGTCCTAGATTGATAAGTCAAATTGAATACCTAAGAACGATTCTAAGGTATTCAATGGTGCTTCAATGAAGCTTTGAGAGAACTCTCAAAATGTATTTTATTAATCATGAAAAACTCATTATGAAGGTCTCTTGCCTTGGCTATATATAGCCCTACAACTTGAAAATCTAAAGTGACTTGAAAACCCTAACTCGACTAGGCTAGGCCTTTGGCCCGATTCCACTACTCAAATCCACTATCTAATGGTCAGCTTATAATCGATCCAATGAAGGCTTTAAGCTGGCCCAACATAAGTCAATAAAAGCTAATTAACCAACTTAAGTAATAGTGAGCCTAGACTCTATAAATCGGATCCAACTCAACATGAGGTCTTGGACCGAATTTATTCCTAGAAAATAATATAGAAATCTGGAAAATAAACTACTAACTATTGCTAAAAGATTCAATCTCTTGCAGCCCAAAACATGACCCATAAGCGGCCCATATTTCGTATCATTCCCCTCCTCTTGAAAAAGATTTGTCCTCAAATCGTGTGTGGAAATGAATGGTACTACAAGAGTTGGCAATATGAAACCTCAAATCTCCACATATTGGCTCTCTTATAATGAATGATACTTGCATACGTCATGATTATTGTAATTCGGTGCACATGTCTCTTGGTCAGCTTGAAAATGCTCACAATCTGCCATGGGAAACTCAAGGCTTTACTCCAACCACTCCAAAGCTCTCTAATCAGCCTTGTGTCATGAATGGTCGAATTTGGACCTATACAATAAATTACACCCATTCACATTCACAAGATAAGGATCTTCATAGTGTGACAGCTCCACTTCCCCCTAAGGCGAACCAAAGGGTTCGGCGGACCGCCTGCCCAGCTCTCGCCAGGACTCAGTCATACCTCAAGCAAAATCGGAAGAAACCCACAAGAACAAGTATAATAACAATCCTCAACTTAAAGCAAAACTTATATACATATCTATCTCAAAAGAAAGTGTGACAGCCCCACCTCACCCTAAGGCGAACCAAAGGGTTCGGCGGACCGCCTGCCCAGCTCTCGCCGGGACTCAGTCGTTCACTTTAACCCTCAAACAAAACCAGGATAAACCCACAAGAGTAAATATAAGAACGATCCAAAACTTAAAACAAAACTTATGTACATCACTATCTCAAAAGGGAGTACAAACATCGAATATACAAAGGTTCTCAATTCACCACACATCCAGCCTGTGCCAAGCACTAGGACGAGAACCATTACAAAATCAAAGAACTAGACTAGGCTAGTCTATACAGAGCTCTCATCCTACTCGCTGTCCCCTGTTAAGGAAAACAAAACTAAAGGAATGAGCTAAAAGCTCAGTGAGGTTCTATACATAGAAACAAGTAATTAAACAAGGACATTAATCATGTAATAACAAATAATCAAAAAAACATGTCCAATATAAAGCAATGATAATACATTCATTAAAATGATACAGGCTCATAAGGAGCAATTCGTTCGTTCGTTCCCCTTTCATTCCCTTATTTCTCCAATTATTTAAAAAATTCATTTTTGTAAGTAAAACCCCTCGTTTTTTATGTTCGTTCGTTCATTATCATTCACCTCCTCCTGGACGTTGGCCAGGCTTTTCACCCCGATCTGGACGTTGGCCGGACTCCACCCGACAACAAGGTAATACTCGAGTATACCAAACGTTCACCCAGGTCACCAAATCGCCCGACTGAGTTCGCTTCTGGCTCGAGTCGATCGGTAACAAGGGCAATGGCTCAGTTCAGCCAAAAGGCTTACATTCATGCGCAACTAGTATTTCAACATTAATCATCGAAAATTTCATATTTATTTAGGTCGAGTGCGATAAAGTACACACTCACCTAGCGAAAGTTCATTTGAGAAATCATAGAAAACAATTAACATTTAATCAAATATTCACAAATAATCACATAGTCACAACAATCTACATAGTCATAGAAACAAAACGTATATAGAACACTCACTTATTTAAGCAAAATAATGTCCAAAGTATCCTTCCGGATAACACTCTCAATCGCCAAGAAACCCTAATAATAGCCAAGAAAAAATATTACAGTTAAACCCCTCCAAAGTTTAAGTGAACCAAAGAAAATCCGAATAACTACTAGTACAAAGTATAAGTATAGTTTTGGAAGTGAAAAGAGTACATTTAAACCAAAGGCAATGAGTAAAATATTTGTAAAACTTATGCTTGCTCGTAAAACTTTGAAATCTCCATTTAAGTCGAAGTGACAAAGAAAACGTACTCCGAGCAGTCATTATTTTATTTCTCAAGGGTATAAGTTCGGCCAAGTTCTTACTTATATACCTCGGTAAAAGAAGATGTAAATATCCTAGATGGTTCAAGTGATATTCACTCTTAACCCTTACTCAAGTTGCAAGTATAGTTCTCTAGTTCTCGAGCGTAAATTTGGGCAGCACGCCCTTTGTGTTTACCTAATTTTTCCAGCCATTTATGGCTTCATTATTTCCTTAGCCAATCCCAAAGTTATACACAATATAAATTCATCACAATAGCCATTCAATAGGCTCAAAGTCATATGATTACAAAATCAAGTTAACAACATGTGCGGAAATGAGATCTAACAAAAGACAGATTTGACGTGTTTTTGCGTAACGGTCACAACCGAAGCTACGCTTATCGAATTGGGATGAAACTTATACCGTTTCGAAGCTAACACAAAGACCTACAATTTTGATGAAGACCACTTAGTCCAAATTCCAGTGTAACCCAGTCAAATTCCCCAATCACAGAACCAAATTCCAAATAACCGGTCAGTTAACCGTACTACCTTCAAATGGCTATATCTCAAGCTACCAAAATCCGTTTAAGGCGTTCTTGGAGGCGTTGAAAAGTAAGACAAGGTACTAAAACTTTCATGTTTTGGCAAATGGCTAAATCAGCACGGATCATAGTGAATAGACACAGTCAATTGGATGAACTGTCTAAAACGGATCACTGGATGCATCCTAGGGCAGTGAGGGTATTTTGGTCTTTTCACAGGCTACGTTGCTCTGATTGGGCTGAAATTTTGTAGACAACCATAAAACATCATTCTCTACAACTTTCATGTTTTGTGCTAAGCCAAATTCAGCCTCTAACATACTGAAATAGAATCGGGCAGAACTGAACCACAATTTTCCAGAAATCTGGAATTTTTGTTATTTCAAGCTATAATTCATTTTTTTAACCTTGAAACTACCACTACTTTCACCTTCACAAGATCATATACCATATATATACATCATACAACACCTAACCCACAAGAAACCCTAACTCAAAATCATCCATCCAATCATCACAATCACTTCAAACAAGCTTCACAAGCACAATACTAACATTAATACTCAACTTAATCATGATTAATGGAAAAAGAATGGTTGATCAGCCTTTATACCTCAAGATACAAGCTTGTAAGGATGATCCTTCACCTCTCCTTGAAATTTTTGGTTCCTCAAGCTTCCCAAGCTTCCACCTAGTGAATAATCGGTTTAGTTTTTCTTGGTTGCACTCAAATGGTTGGATTCAAGATGGATTGAAGGTTTTTCTCTCTTGCTCTCTCTCTCTCCCTTGCTCGGTCAAAAAAACAGAAAGAATGAAGGAAAATAAGCTGAAATGAAGGATAAAAGAACAAGAAAAAAAATTAATCAAAGAGCCATAGGGTGGTGACACTTGTCACCACCAAAGCCATGCAAATTTCTCTCTCTTTCCCTTGCATTTTTGGCCACAAATTTCAGTCATATGGATGAGTATGAGGGGGGGATATTTTGCAAAAATATCAAGGGTATGTGGTGGTAAGAAAGTGGTGGTCAGGTGGTGGGTTCAATCGGTAGTGATCGATACCCGTCGGTTTGACGCGATTTCTCTTAAATCGCATATACTAGGGTTTTTATCTTATAATCACTAACTTATTATTATCACTTCTAGTCATATAGTATTCCCTCATCCAAAAGTCACTTTTACCTATCAAATTTGATCCTCACTCCGTACCAAATAATCATACTACGGGAAAACGTGAAACCCTATGATACGTTCCTCGATCAACACGTTTCGAGACACGTAGCACGTTTGCCCAAGGATCTAGCGAGGACGTCCAACGCTTGGAATTGCGGGATCTAGAACCAAACGGACGACACGATTTGATTCAAGACGGTGGACGACACTCCGATGAAGGTGAATACTCCAGGGGAATAGGTCGGTAGAACAATCTAGGACAGGACGCAAGACTGCTCAAAACCCTTGCCAAAGCAAGTAAAGGGGTCGAATCTCTCTCTCAAGAAGAATCGAAAATATGCAAAACTTTATTGATCAAACGTCTACCTAAAACCTTACAAAGCAAGCCTATTTATAGGCTAAAGTGACTGAAACCCTAAAGGGACTAGGAAAGGGAAAAGTCGGCCCATGGTCTTGGGACAAGATGGGCCGGCCCATGCTCTTACTTAAACACTAATCAATTGCTAAATAACTACTAAGGCCTAAGGCCCTATTCGGCCAACTCATTTGGAGGCCCACTTGACTCTTCATGGGCTTGGGTCATGGTGTAGATAACCCGATTAAAATCCTTCAAGCCTTCGAGGTCTCTATGAGAGTCTTGAGTTAAAGCCACTATCCATCTCGCCATCCGTGCACACATCAGTCCCCTCCTCTTAAGAAGGATTTGTCCTCAAATCTGGATGGAGATGAATGATACTAACAAGAGTTGCCAGTATGACGCCTCAAATCTCCACATATTGGCCCTCTTGGATTGAATAACACTTGTACATGTTATGATTAATATAATTCGGTGCACATGTCTCTTAGTCAGCATCAAGGGCCTCTCGAACAAGGACATTCGCCAAGGTAAGAAGGAATGTGTGTAAGGCTTGTGAACGTTCCAGGTTGCAACACAAAGCTCTCCAATTTGTCTTCGAGTATGGGCATTCATGTGCACTTGATAACGATGTTCGTTGGGACTAAAAAAGCCACGAATCTGGTTGTGCAAGATGGTACAGTTCGACCCTAGGCATTGCTGAATCGACTCAACTTTCCAAGCTGGAGGTAGGACACTGAACCACCCGTGCTGTACACCCATATAAACATGACCCAGGGAGGTAGGGGTAGCATTCGGATGGTGATTGACACACTTGTGTGCATCACCCAACATAAGCGGTAGTAATGAAGTGACACGCACTCCATACGAATCACATGCGTTCGCGTCACATGCATCTGGAACAAATACGAAATTAGGTTGCAACTCCTTAGTCATAGTTGGGGAATTTTGGCCAACTTTACAACCTACAAACACAAAATAACCTTCAACTTGAAATAATTCAGAAATTGGATGAAGAAATAATGGAACATTATTAACTAAATAGTAAGAAGGTTTAGAGCAAGATTTAAATGTGAGAACTCCCTTTGACACTTCAATATTTCTTCCACCAATTGATTCAACTTGAGAGTCCAGTGCTAGTCCTTCCTCATCAAGATCTACGTAAGAGCAACAAGAGTTAGTGCTAGTAACATGCTCAAAATAAGGCAAAGGTGATGAATGAACCATAGGTAAAGGACAAGAAGTAGAATCTGGAATTTCCCTTTTAAGATGAGCTTGAATGAATCCTCCAATGGCGCGGACAGATTTGATTGGACATTGTTCCATGAATTGATACCAAAGAGATTTAGTTCCTAAAAGACAAACTCCATGGAAACTCACAAAGTGTCCAAGTGACTTCGGGATGGAACATGCCATGACCAACTCTACTTGACTTTGTTTAACCTGCACAAACGAGGATATACTAAACAAAACACATGTTATCCGGTTAGCAAACAAAGTGTTCACACGTTCAATGTTTGCAGACATGGTCAACTCTTTTTCTTGACTCTTCACTAAGGCCAAATTGTTCTTGCTTATCCCCACTCCCTTCTTCTCGGACCATTGATCCTTCATTGCACTTGAGTTTTGTTTTTCATTGGGGAGCTCTTGTTCACGGCTCGGCAGCAACTCATTCGTACGTGGCTCTTCAATCAACGAGGGACTAGACTGAATTTTTCCTTTGTTACCACCGATTGGCACATGGTTAAGTTGCTCCAAGTGTGAATCCAGCACTTGGCTAAGTCTTTCCATCATGTCATCAATCAATGCTTTAGTCCGACTTCGGAATTTATCCTTTGATTCACGAAGCTTTGACTCAATTCGTGAATTCTCAAACTCCTCGTCTTGATTGTCACGACACTTCTTAGATGAACCTCGTTTGCTTGAAGGTGACCTTGATTTAGATGCTCTACACAAACTGCGGTGCTCCTTCTCATACTCATCACAATCTTGTTTATACCTTTCATATACACACAAAGCACGGTGGCGTTGCATCTCCTCCCGGAGTGAATGATACCCACGTTGTGAACTGGATGGCATGGAACTAGAGTACTTGAGAGTAGTCTGCTTGGAGCCCCTCCTCTTGAGAGGCTCATTCTCCAAGAATTCTTGGTTGTATGAGTAAGAGGCAACTCCCCTAGGCATGATTATGTGACCTGCAAAAATGGTTAGCAAAGAAAAGGAATTTTCCTCCCACACACAAGCTCACGTTTGTAAACTCGACTCTCGTGTATCACTCAGGCTGATGACACTCTAATGGTCTTACCATTACACTTACGTTGCCGGATTGAGTAACGTGAGCAATGCCGCACAAGGTCCAAGAATTGTTCACCAAGTTTCGCACAAGAGTAACAAACGAGCAAAGATACTTTGGACACACTTGAGATACTGTTTTATGAGCTAAATAATGTAGGTGAGCAGCCCAAGATGATCGACACTAGATAAGGCACAAAACTCAAAAGCTGAAATTTTGGAATCCCTAGAAAGAACTCTACCCGATGACCCAATTTTTTTTTTTTTGGAATTTGTTGGGTTGCTGTTTGCGCCCTTTTTGGTCAGGTTTTTGTGGTGTTTTGGGTGCTGCTTTGGGTGAAGAGTCAGTCCTTAGATTTGGTCAGCTCGGGCCACAAGGTCTGCCCAACTATGTTCAAGTTCACGGGCTTCGTTGGAGAGTAGAAACGTGGTGGCGGTTGGCTGGGTTTGGGAATCTGATTTGCTGTGGCGGTTGGCTGGGTTTTTGGGAAACTGAATTGGTTAGTATATGGACGGTGGTGGTCGGTCAAGACATTTGGGAAATGATTTTGGTGTGGTGACCGAATGTGAGTCAGAATTTGGGAAACTGAATTGTTGACTGACTTGGTTATATGTGGGCGGTGGAGGTCGGTGGACGGAAGGTTTGGGGAATGAGTTGGTGTGGTGGTTGGCTGGGTTGGCAAACTGAATTGGTGATTTATGGCAGTGGAGGTCGGTTGGAGGGAAGCTTGGGTGGTATATTAAGTGGGCTGTGGGGTCTGTTAAGAGCTTTTGGGGGAATGGTTTGGGATGGCCGAATAAGTTTCTTGGTTCCTATTAATCCTACCAGAATTAGGAGTAGTTGGGTCACGGTGGGACTTGGGTTTTCCAAGTAGGAGACTAGAGCCAATATCCTTGCTTTCCTTCCCTTTTTTTTTTCTTCTCTTTCTTTTTTTCGTTCCTTTTGTTTCTATTCTGTCTTCCTCTCTCTCTTTTTTTTTCTGGCTCAATCAGATTTTGCACGACTCAATTCCAGTCCCAAGAAAAAAATTCAGCACAATTCTAGTTTCAAGAATTCCAAACCAGTCTTTGGTAGGCCAAGATTTTCAAGAAACTTGCTCAAGAAGCTCAAGAACTCACCCAAGGATGTTTTGGTATTCAAGTTTTGCAAGAAAAACAACACAAAAGTTCAAGAACAAGAGTAAACAGGCTCGGCAGCCCCAACAACTAAATTCCAGCAATGACTTCAAGGGCCACAACCAGGTATGCGACTTTCTCTCCTTTTCTCTTTTTTTTTTGTGACTTTTGCTGGGTTGTTTACACGGCCCCAACAACACAACAACCAACCAGAATGGACCCACTATCTGGACACATATGAATCAGCAATTAATGAAGGGGGAATCTAGACAGATTGCTACAACACAAGATGCGACAAGGAGGGAAAGGAACCGTAGCTGCCGCAAAGGTTCTTGTTTTTTTTTTTTTCCACGGACAGTTTGGGGCTGCTATGACACGCACCACTTGAACAGAAATTTGGTGCGACAAACGACACCAGACTTGGCCAGATTCGGTGATGGCAACAACGACCCAAGAACAAGACAAATTGTGGAGGTGCAACTATGGGATGCTACGGCACAAATTGACGCAACAAGACACAAAAAGGAATTGCGGACAGATTTTGGAACACAAGGAAGCACACGAACAGAAATTTTTTTTTTTTGACTAACAATGGCGCAACAAGACAACAACTACGACCAGAATTTTATGACAAAGGCAGCGGAATCTAAGAAAGGAAAACTAAAACAAAGCTACGGATATAACGGAAGATACCTCAACCACAGCTCTGAAGCCAACTGATACGTTCCTCGATCAACACGTTTCGAGACACGTAGCACGTTTGCCCAAGGATCTAGCGAGGACGTCCAACGCTTGGAATTGCGGGATCTAGAACCAAACGGACGACACGATTTGATTCAAGACGGTGGACGACACTCCGATGAAGGTGAATACTCCAGGGGAATAGGTCGGTAGAACAATCTAGGACAGGACGCAAGACTGCTCAAAACCCTTGCCAAAGCAAGTAAAGGGGTCGAATCTCTCTCTCAAGAAGAATCGAAAATATGCAAAACTTTATTGATCAAACGTCTACCTAAAACCTTACAAAGCAAGCCTATTTATAGGCTAAAGTGACTGAAACCCTAAAGGGACTAGGAAAGGGAAAAGTCGGCCCATGGTCTTGGGACAAGATGGGCCGGCCCATGCTCTTACTTAAACACTAATCAATTGCTAAATAACTACTAAGGCCTAAGGCCCTATTCGGCCAACTCATTTGGAGGCCCACTTGACTCTTCATGGGCTTGGGTCATGGTGTAGATAACCCGATTAAAATCCTTCAAGCCTTCGAGGTCTCTATGAGAGTCTTGAGTTAAAGCCACTATCCATCTCGCCATCCGTGCACACATCACCCTAATTCGCTCTTAACTTGGAAACGAAAAGTGAAACCCTACTTCCTAGGTTCATTTGCACCTATTGAGGAATGATTGGGTATTAGGGCCATAATAAATGAATAATTTCCAAATAAAAGGCATTTTTAAGAAAAACGTGAGGAATTTTACAATTCCAGTGATTAAAATTAGGGTTTCAATTAAAATATGAATGATTTAAGAAAACCGGTTAGTCACAAGTAAATTAGGTTTTTGATTAATTTTTTTTTTTAGGGTTTCTAGTCTTTTAAAACAAAATAAGGTTTTAAATCAAACCCAAAGAAATACACTTTAGTATTTTCTTTACAAACAACCTCCTAATTTTCGGGGTATCACAGAAAGTACAAATTCAAATATATAAAGGTTCTCAATTCTTCATACATCCAGCCCGTGCCAAACGCTAGGGCTAGAACTATTACAAAAATCAAAAGAACTAGACTAAGCTAGTCTATACAGATCTCTCGCCCTTGCTCGCATCTCCTGTTAAGGAAAACAAAACTAAAGGAATGAGCTAGAAGCTCCGTGAGGTTCCAGACATATAATCAAACAATAAGACCAATACATCAATCATAGATAACAAATAATTCAAAAAATATTTACAATATAAAGCGGTAATAACACATTCATTAAAAGGATACATGCTCACATGGAGCCATTCATTCATTCATTCTCCTTTCATTTCCTTATTCCTCCAATCATTTGAAAATGCATTTTTGTAAGTAAAACCCTTCATTTACATTACCACTCATTCATTCATTTCATTTCACCCCCTTCCGGACGTTGGCCGGGCTCCACTCGACAACAAGGTAATACTCGAGTATACCAAACATTCACCCAGGGTCACCAAATCACCCGATCGAGTCCGCTTCTGGCTCTAGTCGATCGGTAACGAATGGCAGGACCCAGTTCAGCCAAAAGGCTTACATTCATGCACATTTAGCACATAATCATTTTTCTCATTTACATTTCACATTCATTTAGGTTGAGTGCGATAAAGTACACACTCGCCTAGAAAACTCATTTTCAACAATCATTAAAGGCATTTAACATGTTATCAAACATCCATAACAAGCCACATAGTCAAGAGGGGCATAACAAACAAGGAATACTCACCTATTTACGTAAAACAACGTCCAAAATATCCCTCCGGATAATACCCTCAGTCACCGATGAAACCTAAGATTAAGCGAGAGAGAATATTACAGTTCATCTAACAAAAACAATTAGGTGAAATCAAAGAAAATCAGACTAACGACGCGAAGAACGTATAAAGATGACTTTAAAAGTGAAAAGAGGGCATTTGGACCTGAGGATGGGAATAACTAAGGGTTTCACAAATCAAACACAAAATTAAACTAAAAAGGGTTATAGAAAATTCCAACGGAAAACACTTGGACCGAAGACAAATTAGAATCCAGCTAGATAGGTTAAAGAAATATTTTTCTGAATCGTTTATGTAGCTCAAAATCAACATATATTCAAGTAGATATTACATAGCAAATGTATTGATGAAAATCATGTGAAAAGGAGGACAAAATACCTTAATTTCACACTTAAAACCTCACTCGAAAGTAGTTTTCTCGTGGCTGAGAAAACCCTAATTCATACCTCTTTATTTTGGTAAGGAGTAAGTAAACATTTGAAGTTTCAAACTGAAGAGGTATCATGTGTTAAAATGGTAAAACGGTCACGATATTTGCCAAGTGAAAATATATAAGTTCGAATAGAAATGTAGCTCCTCGAACACCCTTCGAGAGAACCGACATAGTTTTCAATGAAGTATGTTCAACTTGACACAAAAATCACATTTCCAAATCCACTCTAACTCACTCAAATTACCAGAAAATAAACGGACAACATTTCCCTTTAACCACTTCACTTTCACCCTACCATCAAATACCAATTCTCATAGCAATTAATCACAATCACATAGAATATATTGGAGGCTCTTAAACCCCCTTAAAGTACAACCAATTGGAAGCTCAAGAACCAACCATGAGAAAACCCTAAATTGAAATCCTAAAACTGTAATTTCCGCACAACTGCTGAAATTTCTGCAAATAACCACAATTAACATACACAAGCTTCATTTTATACCATATCAAGCTATCATTCCATGATCAACTAACAATAATCCTATAAAATCAGAAAATTCCCCAATAAATCAGAAATTGATCCAACTTTACTTAAAATCATGAAATCCTCTACAAAAGAGCATAACTAACCTCTACCAACCACCAATTAACCATTATTAAAGCAAGAGATATTTTCTTATCCAACTTACCTTAAACTCAGGAAAGCTAGCAACTTAGAGCTTCCCCTTCAAAAACAACTCCACCAAGACCTTTAATCCTTCTTAGCTAGCACTTGTACGGAGTAGTTTGTAATTCCACCGGTTAAAACTCAAGATTTGAGCAAAAATTGAAGCTAGAAAATGAAGAGCTTTCTTGGTTTTTCTCTCAAGACAGCCGGTCAAGCAAGGTGAAAAATGAAGAGCAAATGCAGCCAAAACAAGATAAGTATGTAGAAAAATAACTGGTCAAAGGTGGCTGCCGGACATGCCACGTCACAATCCGGCCGGATTCCAGGCCGGATTCAAGGCAGTGGCGGATCCAATTTTTTTTTTTCAAATCCCTCAAGCAATTCGGCCAAGAACTGGCCGGATTTGGTACAAAACATTTTCAGCAGAAATTTTTCTTTCCAAGTTCACATGCCGCGTTCGTCCGTACCTCCAACAAAGATATATATAATCTCACACAATTACACTTGATATACACAATTACATGTCCATATATATGCCATGAAAACCCTCCGTATAAATAGATAGCAAAATGTTTTCATTTTAAGAGGGAAAGTGAAAGTAAACAAAAATGCTGAGAATATGTGAAAATTTTAGGGTTCTCACACATAGTGATGCTCAATCAGGTTAGAAAAGTCTCGGACATGATTGTGCAAAGTTACAAAATTCATTGCAAGTTGTTGCTGGTATGGCCTATCTTGCACAAATGGAGCAAGATCGAGATAGGCAACTTTTGAACCTTCAAATTGAAGAATAAAACCAGGTTGCAAGGAATCAGAATTTGGACCAATGAGGAAAGAATTATCACCAACGAAATAAGAAGGAAGTTTATAACAAGTTTCAAGTGTAGAAACTCCCTTTGAAACTTCATTATTCCTCCCAACAAGCAAATCAGGCTCATGGTTGAAGTTGAACATCAATGGATGACAAAGAGATACAACACTTAAGATGCAAACTCCATGAAAAGTTTGATATTCACCAATGGATTTAGGCATAGAACATGCCAAGATCAACTCAATTTTTCCTTGCTTAACCTGCATAAAAGTAGAAACACTAAACAAAGTAGAGTTAAGATCGTTAGAAAAAACATATAATCTCACATCCTTTCTTACAATCAGCTTACTCTTAGAATTTTTAATCTCTTTCTCATGCTCAGTAGCTGATTTTTTCCCCTCATTATTCTCAACATCTTTCTCCTTTTCAACTCTCTCGAATTTTACCTCTTCAGTCACAATTCCCTCATCTAGCTCTTTCTTCATACTATAACGCTCATGCTCACTCTTCATGTATGCTAGATCAATACAAAGTTGCTTAGAATTAAGCGACACAAGCCTGGTGCGACGGCAATTAAATGTGAAGGAATACTTATTAGTATATCCATCATATTTGACTTCTCGATTAAAAAATCCACCATTGTCCCAACAGTACATGCGTCACTTGAATGGGAACTACATCACACAACACCTCATCCACGTATTGGCCAATACGAAAAGGAACAAGTGTGTGCTTAGTAATCCAAATATCACCACTATCACTTTGCAACTTGTAAGGTCGAAGATGATCAATGGTTGGAAGATTCAATTTCTCAACCAAGACAGTACTTGCGAGGTTAACTTCACAACCCTTATCAATGGCTAAGCTGCAAACTTTATCCTTGATGTGGCAACGTGTATAAAACCAATCATTTTTTTGAGCTTCAATGATTTCCAATTGCTCAGTTATCTCACGTAATGCCATAGTATTTACTCCTTTAGGCACAAGATGGTGAAGCTCCAGTTGAGCATTCGTTTGTCTCATACTTTTATTACCTGCAAAACACAACAAACATTAGTAGAACAGTTCTCACTCGCTCCCTTACGTGTTTCGCTCACTCTCGTGTATCACTCAAGTGTTTAAAACACTCTAATGTTCTCACCAATGCTCTCAAAATCTCTTGAGAGCTTACCTTGAAGAAAGTAGAATTCCTACCAGGCAAACAATCAACTTCCAATTTTGGATCACGAGAATGTGGCACTCCTCAGTGGGATGGAGAAGACTCAATGGATGGAATCAATAGGGATGATTGATTCGAGGGACAAGATGAAATGGAATGACATGACTCAAATGAAAGGAATAAAAGAGGACTAAGACACTGATAGAAATAAAGAAAAGAAGACACGACGCAAAAAGAGAAAAATACTCTTTTTTTTTTTTTAGAAGCGCAAGCTGCCTTTGCTTGTTAGTAGGTCTGAATGGTTTTTCTAGAAGGTTGGAAAGGTGGCGGTCAGCTTTCTAGAATGTAAGGATAGGGGCCGAAAAGAAAAAGGCTAAAGAAACTCCTAAAGTGTAGGAGTAAGTAGAGGCTAAAATGTAGGAAAGAGTTCCCTAAAAATAGGGTATGGGTGGCGACTGGAATTGAGGCTAAAAGGTAGGAGAAAATGTTTCTAAAGTGTAGGAAAATAATCCCTAATTTTTTATTAATCATCAAAAACTAATTATGAAGGTCTCTTGCCTTGGCTATATATAGCCATACAACTTGAAAACCTAAAGTGACTTGAGAATCCTAACTCGGCTAGGCTAGGCCTTTGGCCCTATTCCACTACTCAAATCCACTATCTAATGGTCAGCTTATAATCAATCCAATGAAGGCTTTAAGCTGGCCCAACATAACCCAATAAAAGCTAATTAACCAACTTAAGTAATAGTGAGCCTAGACTCTATAAATCGGATCCAACTCAACATGAGGTCTTGGACCGAATTTATTCCTAGCAAATAAAATAGAAATCTGGAAAATAAACAACTGACTATTACTAAAAGATTCAATCTCTTGTAGCCCAAAACATGGCCCATAAGTGGCCCATATTTCGTATCACTCTCCCCCTTAAAGAAATTTCGTCCTCGAAATTTTTTTTTTTTTTACCTTCAGTTGCCTCAGATGACTCCGGAGCTTGTTGGTTGTCTAAGGCATATACCTTTATCGGTACTTTTGTTCGATTCGCTCTTTCATTTACTTGTTTCGGTTTGGTTCCATCCAGTTGTTGAGCACTACTCTCTCATGGCTGCTTCATCGGGCAAGTACTAATTTGATGATTGCTACTCCCACAAATCAAACACTTTCACCCTTTCCTCCAACAATCATTCTCGGTGTGATTAGCCTTTCCACAGTATCCACAGGCCAAGTGAGAAGCCATTTTTTGGCCTTCTTGAGAAATTTCATCATGTCCTATCTGACTTCCTCTTGTAGATCTTTCATCTAATGCTCCTAATGTCCATGGTGGACGAGGTAAATGGTTCACTTTTTGTACTTTGGAGGGCATTATCTTTTCTCTAGATTCCTCAGGCATGCTACTAGATGTACCTCTTTTTCGTGTTTGAAAAACTTTTACTTGTGCTTTCGCATCCCCAATTCTTTGAGCCTTCTCAAGAGTCTCTGTAAAAGTATTAACTTGAACCACCGCTAAAGCTTCCTGAATTTCCAAATTCAAGGCTTGTATGAACCGTCTTACTCTCCTTCGCTCCGTAACTACCAATTCGGATGCAAACTTAGACAGTTTAGTAAATTTAGTCTCATATTCGGCCACACTTTGGGTTCCCTGACGCAACCCAATAAACTCATCCTCCCTCCTTTCTTGGACCAAAGGTGGGAGGTACTTCTCGTTAAATTCCCTTATAAAGTTCGTCCATGTCCATGCAGTCTGTTCTCTCTCCCACTTTGCCCTAATAACATTCCACCATGCTCGAGCCGGTCCTTCGAATTGGAATACAGCAAAGTTCACCTGTCTTTCCTCCGTGTAGTTCAAGGCTGCGAAGATGTTAATCATTGCCTCTAACCACTGTTCAGCTACATCTGGATCAGGCCCTCCAAGAAATTTAGGAGGTACAAACTTTTGAAACCGCTCCAGAGCCCTATCCTCTCCTATCTCGGGATTCTGGGGTTGATTCACTGGCATCTGGCCTTGTTGATCTACCAATCGCGCTAAGATATTTGTCATTTGTTGTATCGCCGTCGCTACTTGATCTCCGGCCTCAACCCTTGGTCCCCGATCTTGTTCAACTACTGTTTCTCTTTCTTCTCTCGGTTCTTGAGCTTGCCTAGTCCCACGGCCACGACTAGCTCCCCGACCACGACTACGTCTCCCCTCCATAACCTTTTCTCTCTCTTTTTTTTTCAAAAGGTGATTTAGTATGTAACAAAGTAAATTGACTAAAACAACAAGATATAACACACCAAATTCACATAGCTACATATCAAGTTGAACAAAAATAAAATCAAGTACAGCAAATACCATACAGTAAGTATTAACATGCCACAAGCCAAATACGTATGGTGGCAATACAGAGGCAAAACAAAAGAAAACACGACATGCCGTTCCACACTCGATTAAAATATTTCCCGTCCAATCTCTCACTTCTATTACTATCCGAACTAGACGTCCGTAGATCCCTTGCACTTGCTCTCACCAAACGCTAGCCCATTCCTGTTCCTCGAAATGAAGATCGCAAGTCCTTGGTATTGCCCTCAACTCCCGCGTACTCGGGTACAAGAATCCGAGATAATTCACCACTCGAGCTGGCCAGTCCCAAGAGTAAATTATCTACCATTGAGATTCCTACCTGACGTACATAACTATTGTCCTCAAGTACCATGAGAAAGATTTAAGACCTATAACACTTTATGGTTCATAGCTTATGCTCAAAAGAGCACTTAGTCCTTCATACTTATTCAAGAAATCAGGACCATAACACCACTTGGCCCAAGCTCACTCCGCGCAGAGATCACACGAAGTGGCTCTGATACCACCTGTGACGACCCCACCTCCCCCTAGGGCGTACCCCAGGGTTTAGCGGTCCGCCTGCCCAGCTCTCGCCAGGACTCACTTACTTACTTCAAATAAAAGAGGTTACAACCTCAAGAGTAAAGGAAATAACAGTTCCCAAACTGGGAACGTATACTTACATACATTTCTATCTCAAAGTAATACAAACCCAAATATAACAAAGGTTCTCAATCTCAATACATCCAACCCTATCCAGGCATTAGAGCGAGTACAATTGCAAAAATTTGAACTAGACTATGCTATTCTATACAAGTCTCTCGCCCTTGCTCGCATCCCCTGTAAGGAAAACAAAACTAACGGAATGAACTAAAAGCCCAGTGAGGTTCCGTATGCAATAATCAAATGAATTAGACAAGGACATTAATCAGATACTAACAAGTCGTCCAAAAAACATTTACAATATAAAACAATAATAACACATTCATTACAAGGATACATGCTCACGTGGAGCCCTTCGTTCATTCATTCCACCAATCATTTCCTTATTCCTCCAGCATTAAAATAATTTCGTTTGTAAGTGAAAACCCCTCCATTGTTCTTACCATTCATTCATTCATTTCATTTTTCCCCTACTGGACATTGGCCAGTCTCCACCCGACAACGTGGTAATACTCGAGTATACCAAACTTTCACCCAGAGTCACCAAATCGCCCGACCAAGTCCGCTACTGGCTCGAGTCGACTAGCAACGAAGGGCAAGAGCCCAGTTCAGCCACAAGGCTTACATTCATGCACAACTAGCGTATAATCAAATAATCATTGAAAATTTCACATTTATTTAGGTCGAGTGCGATAAAGTACACACTCGCCTAGCAAAACTCATTTTTAGCAATCATTGGAAACATTTAACATTTAATCAAACATTCACAACAAGTCACATAGTCAATGGAAACATAACGTACAAAGAACACTCACCTATTTAAGCAAAATAACGTCCAAAGTATCCTTCCAGATAATACCCTCAATCACCAAGGAACCCTAATAATAACCAAGGGAAAATATTAGGGTTAAACCATCCAAAGTTTAGGTGAACCAAAGAAAATCCGAATAACTACTAGTACAAAGTATAAATATGGTTTTTGGAAGTGAAAAGAGTACATTTAAACCAAAGGACATGAGGAAAATATTTGTAAAACTTATGCTCGCTCGTAAAAATTTGAAATCTCCATTTGAATCGAAGTGACAAAGAAAACGTATTTCTATTAGTCGTAAATTTCATTTTTCCAAGGGTACAAGTTTCGGCCGAATTCTAACTTATATACCCCGATAAAAGAAGACGCAAATATCCTAGATGGTTCAAGTGGTATTCGTCCTCAAATCCTTACCTAGTCCTCGAGTATAAATTTGGGCAGCACGCCCTTTGTATTTACCTATTTTCCAGCCATTTATGACTTCATTATTTTTCTCAATCAGTCCCAAAGTCACACACAGATAATCTCATTACAATAGCCGTTCAATAGGCTCAACAATCATCCAAGTACAACACAAGTATAACACAAGTATAATAATCCAATCGGAAATCATGTTTTGAAGGCAAAAGGCTAAATGGCAGATTTGACATCTTATAACATTTTAGTCACAACTAGAGTTACGTTTATCGGATTGGTGTGAACTTTATACCGGCTCGAAGCTAAGACAAAGGGCTACAACTTTCATGAAGACCATTCAATCCACTCAATCCAGCTCGAAGAACGATGCCTCCAGCAGAGGTGATTACTCTAATGGATAGGTCGGTAGAACAATAAAGGACCTTCGCAAGATTGCTCAAGAACCCTTGCCAAAAGCAAGTAAAGGATCGAATGCTCTCAATAAATGAAGAGAAACAAATCAGATTTTATTATGAAAGTTGTGTACCCGTTAACCGTACAAAGTGAGCCTTCATATATGAGAGCCCGTAAAATTTTTCTTAATTTATACCATTTAATTCTATTCCTTTTCATGCATTTTCTTTATTTTATTTTACTACATTAATTTTCTGGACACTTTATAAGTGAATATAGTTTTTCCAACCATTTTTCTAGTATAAGTTAGTTCGGGTTAAATTTGAAGTGCGTTATGGACGTGGGACCCGCTAGTGCGATAAAATTTTGGTGATTAAGTGATTTTTGTGCGAAGTATTATTATTTTACAAGGTGCTAGGAGACAATTAAAAGTTAGCTAGATAAATTACCATTGGTAGACAAAAGGATAAGCTTAAAACCCTAAAAGGAGCCAAGTGTCACTATGCTATTAGAAGTTGGACTTTTGACCAAGGTTGGTAACTTTACTAAAATCAGATTTTTGACCAAAATTCATTCATTTTCTTGTCTCCTTTGGCTGAAATTAGTGAGAGAGAAACCAAGAGAGTTCTTCATCTTCCACTTCAATTTCTTACCCAAATCTTGAGTTTCAACCGATTAATTTGCAAACTACTCCATAAAACTTACTTTCCAAGTAGTTTCCAAGGTGTTTGTGGAGTTATTTTTGGAGGACAAAGCCTAAGCTACCATCTTTCATAGGGAGATAAAGTATTTTACCAAGAACCTCTTCTTTACTTCAATTAATTGCTTAGTAGTGGTTTTTAGTTGTTTTAGATGTTGTTTTGTGGAAGATTAGCACTTGAATGCATGAATTCCAGATTAGGGTTTCATTTTTTTCCCAATTCTGCCCGGTTCTATTTCACCTTGTTAGAGGCCGAACTATCCTTAGCACAAAACATTAAAGTTGTATAGAATGATGTTTTATAGTTGCCTACAAAATTTCAGCTCAATCAGAGCAACGTAGCCTATGAAAAGACTGAAATACCCCTTCTGCTCTGTTTCTGTCCGAAAATGAAAATCAGCCTCTGTAAGTGGTTAGTTTGACCAGGAATATTACCGAATTGGTTGATGATGTCTTCTTAAGAATTATAGCCTTGTATCTTAGCTTTCAAATGGCTTTGGAATTACCTGAATTGGAGTTGTGTGTACTGAGATATGAGTGAATAAAGCAGGACTGCTAGTTGATTTCCACAGTAAATTTCGAACTGGAAACTCTGGAGTTGTTTTGGTAAATTTGGCCTAGTTAGGGTGAGAACTGGAATGAGTGGTCTTCATGAAAGTTGTAGGTCTTTGTCTTAGGTTTTCAACGCCTCCAAGAACACCTTAAACAGACTTTGATAGCCTGTGATATGGCCATTTAAAGGTAGTACAGTTAATTAGCCGATTAGTTGGAACTTGGTTCTGGGAATTGGGAATTTGACTAGGTTACACTGGAATTTGGACTAAGTGGTCTTCATAAAAAATGTAGCCCTCTATCTTAGCTTCAAAACGGTATAAATTACATCCCAATCCGATAAGCGTAGCTTTGGATGTGTCTGTTACGCAAAACCCGTCAAATCTGTCTTTTGTTAAACTTCATTTCCGCACATGTTGTTAGCTTGATTTTTGTACTTATATGACTTTGAGCCTATGGAATGGCTATTGAAATGAGATGATATTGTGTGTAATTTTGGGATTGATTGAGGAAAACAATGAAGCCATAAATGGCTGAAAAAATAGGTAAATACAAAGGGCGTGCTACCCAAATTTTCGCTCGAGGGCTAAGTTTCTATTTGAATTTGTATATTTTCGTTTGGCAAATACTATGACCGTTTTCCATCTTAAAACATGATCATTCTTTAATTGGAAACTCCAAATGTTTACTTACGCTTACCAAATAAAAAGGAGTGGTTTAGGGTTTTCTTGGGTATTTTGTCCTCCCTTTTTACATGAATTTCATTAAGACATTTAGTCTATAATATCTACTTGAATATGAGATGATTTTGAACCATATAAACAATCCCGAAAACAGTATTTCTTAGCCTATCTAGTTGGATTCCGACTTGTCTTTGGTTCAAGTGTTTCCATTGGAAAATTTTATAACCCTTTTGAGTTGGGTTTTACGTTTCGACTATGAAACCCTAGTTATTTTTGTCCACGGGTCCAAATGTCCTCATTTCACTTTAAAGTCTTTTATACGTTCTACTCATCAATTGTCGAGTTCTTTGATTTCACCTAATTGTTTGTGTTAGATGAGCTGTAATATTCTTTCTTGTTTACTCTTAGGTTTTCTTGGTGACTAAAGATAATATCCGGAAGGATATTTTGCACGTTGTTTTGCGTATATAGGTGAGTGTTCCTTGTTTACTATATTTTTCTTGACTTTACGACTTGTGTTCTTGTTTGATAATGTGTTAAGTGCTTTCAAGGATTTTCAAAACGAGTTTTCTAGGCGAGCGTGTACTTTACCGCGCTCGACCTAAATGAAACGTGAAATTTTCAATGATTTAATGATTGCTACATTAGTTGCGCATGATGTAAGCCTTTTGGCTGAACTGGGCCCTGCCCTTCGTTACCGATTGACTCGAGCTAGAAGCGGACTCGGTCGGGCGATATGGTAACCTTTGGTGTGAACGTTGGTATACTCGAGTATTACCTTGTAGGTTGGTGGAGCCTGGCCAATTTCCAGGAAGGGGTGAACGAAACGAAAGAACGAACGAGGGGTTTATTTACCAAAAATGCATTTTATTTAATTGACCGGAGGAATAAGGGGAATGACAGGAGAACGAACGAACGAACGAATATATGGCTTCCTGTGAGCCTGTATCCTTTTAATGAATGTGTTTATCGCTTTATTTTGTATTTGTATCTTGAATTATTGGTTATATGTAATGAATGCATTGAACTTCTTGTTGCCTATGTGTTCGGAACCTCACTGAGCTTTTAGCTCATTCCTTTAGTTTTATTTTCCTTAACAGGGGACGGCGAGCAAGGACGAGAGCTCGGTAGAGTCTAGCCTAGACTGGTTTCTTTGATTTTGTAATGGTTGTCGCCCTAATGCTCGGCGGGTTGGATGTATGGTGAATTGAGAACCTTTGTATATTCGATGTTTGTACTCCCTTTTGAGATAGCAATGTATATAAGTTTTACGTTAAGTTTTGGATTGTCGTTATATTTATTCCTGTGTTTTATTTCGATTTTAATTGAGGACTGAAGTGAATGCCTGAGTCCCGGCGAGAGCTGGGCAGGCAGTCCGCCGAACCCTCTGGTTCGCCTTAGGGGTAGGTGGGGCTGTCACAATATAGGCTAAGGGGCTAATGAAACCCTAAGAAACTAGACAAGGAAGGTCGGCCACTCCTTGGACAAGGTGGGCCGGGCCATGACTCAAATAAACTAATCTAATCCAACTCTAAGCAAGTGAACCTAACACTAAGGCCTAGGGCCTAGTCGTTGCTTCATGGGCTTGGATTATCATGTAGACAACTTGATTATCACCTTCCAAACCTTCAATATCCCAATGGACTCCTTGTTGGTCTTGAACATTTCGCACAAGAGCTTGAAGGGACTTTTTGAAGCGCTTGGTCTGTGCAGGTGTGATTGGGCACAATGGAACTCGAACTAGATCAATACTTGGGCTAAGGTCCGTGCACACATCAGTCCCCTCCACTTGAGAAGGATTTGTCCTCAAATCTGGATGGAAATTGTGACGCCCCGAAAGAATGAGTGTGAGAACCCGAAAATTTTTATATATTTTCTAGATATTATTTTGTTTCCTTGTTTATAATTTTGTACCTTTCTTCAAGATATTAATTTTCTATACATTTTTATAAAGGAATATAATTTTCAAATTATTTCCTTGATACGAGTTAGTCCACGTTAAGTTTGAAGTGTATTATGGACGTGGGACCCACTAGTGGCGTTAAGTTCGATAAATTCGACCAATTAGGTTATGTTTTGTATACCGGGATTAATATACTAGGTGTTAAGAGATAATTAGAGGTTACCCATATGGATGGGTGTTGGAGAGACAAAAGGATAGCTATGCATTAAAGAGGTGACAAGTGTCACTTTGTGATTCAAGTTGGACTTTTGACCATCTTACCTCAATATTACTAAAACCAAAATTTGACCAAAAATCAAGCCATTTTCTCCTTCTTATGGCAGAAACTTTGAGAGCAAGAGAGAGAGGGAAATCTTCATCTTTCACTCCAATTTCTTACTCCAATCTTGAGTTCTAACCGATAGAATTGCAAATTACTCCATAAAAGTTGTTTACTAAGGAGATTCCAAGGTGTTTGTGGAGCTAATTTGGGAAGAAGAACTCTAAGCCATCACCTTTCTTGAGATTTCAAGGTATCATGTCTAGCAATCCATTCTTTGTTCTTAACAATGGTTTATTAGTGACTTGTGTTGGCTTAAGAGGTGATTTTATGGAAGATTTCTTGGATTAAAGTGAAGTTAGTTAAATTTCTGTTTTTTTTGGGATTTTTCTGTTTTCCTATGATGGATATGGTTAGCCTTGAATTGATGGTTCTAAATGGTGTTAAATAGCTCTCTTGTGCGTTAATTGCGGTTATTTGCGGAAAATTTCAGTTTTGTGCGGAAATTCCAGGTTTAGGGTTTACATTTGCCCTGTTCTGGTCGGATTTATTTGGGCATGTTAGAGGCCGAATCAGGCTTAGGTTAAAACATGAAAGTTGTATAAAATGGTGTTAACTAGTTTTCTGAAAAGTTTCAGCTCAATCGGAGCAACATAGCCTGTGAAAAGATGAAAATACCCTTGACTGCCCATGAACCCTATTTCGCGCCCAGATTTCTGTTTTCGTGGAGTTTTCCATTTTTGACCATGAAAATGTATGATTTGGCTTTTGAGATCTTCATAAGAAATGTAGGTTTATGTCTTGGTTTCGAAACTCCATAAGATTCGTTTCAATCCAATAAGGGTAACTTCAGTTATGGATATTGTGCCGAAAGGTGTTAAACGGAACTTTTATACGTTAATTGCGATCGTTGCGGAAAATTTACGCTTGAGGGAATGAATTCCGGTTTCTAGGGTTTAATTGGGGGTTTTTCTAATGGTGGCTCTTAAGCTTCTAATTAGCTTTGATTGAGGGATATTGTGGCCTAATTGGATGCATTTTATTGCTTATTAACCGTA